>NC_082365.1:4203690-4421190 GCF_027477595.1 Haemorhous mexicanus | reverse complement strand
GGCGTGCATCCCCCCAGCTCAATGTCACACACTGGCGAGTGACACAAGTGCCACCACGGAAGCCGGTGGGCCCGGGGAATCGGAATTCAAAGTACCCCGGAGCGCCTGATCCCCTCCACAAGTTACAGAAGGTCCTTGGACCTCGTGAGCAGCTGGTGTGAAGCTGTAATTACCTTAATTAGCTCTGGGATTGCATTCCCTCCCCGTGCTAATTTCGTTTCTACAGTAACCAGCCCAAGAGGTGTGCGTGCGCTCGGAGCTAGACGGAGACAGGAGCCTCAGCAGCCACTGCAGGCACCCCGAAACCAGCCCGAAACCGGGGGCCACCCCCCAATCCCCACCCCCCAGGGCTCAGCCAGCCCTGCGCTCCTCCTGCAGAGGTTCGCAAGAGTCCTCGCTGTTTCCCAACATCTCAAGGGAGTCGTTTGTTGCTGGGAGCATCCACCCGGCTCTGGGGGGAGAGAGTGGCTGGGAGGAGAGGGACCGGAGGCTGGTGGTCCCCAAATGCACGGGAGGCTTTAGGAACAGCAAAGCCTGGGCTCGTTCCTTGCTGCTGGTATTTGCTGTAACCCAATATGCCCCTGATGTAAGAGCCATTTGGGAGGAAACTATAAAAGCTTCAGGAAATGGGTATTAATTCACCTCGTGGCAATAAAAGGGAAGGAGGGCTCCCGGGCAGCGCGGCCACCTCGGGGGAAGTGAAGGCGAGTGGGGCTGGGATCACAGCCCTGGGCAACAGCCAGGCAATCTTGGAGCCATCCCCCCTTAATTGGGAATTAACCCTCCCTGAGCGTTCTCAGATGGAAAGGGGGCGGCTGCAAGGTGGGAGCACTGAGGTCTCACCCGGCTGAATCATCGGCGGCCCCTGGAGCCGAGCGTTTGTTTGGAGCTGGAGCGTGACTTGGGGAGATTTTCTCACCCTGGAAATTTGGAGCAGGTCCAGCTTTTCCCTTGCAAACACCAAGCCCTCCTCTGGCTACATCCCTCCCTGATGCCAACCAGCCTTGGCAAGGAGAGGGCAAACCCCCAGCACGGGCTGAGTCCGAGGCTGCTGCTGACCCCCAGACTGAGCAGGGGGCAGTGAGGATGGGGGAACCGCACACTCCCACCCTGCAAATCCCGGGATTCCCCTGCCACGCTGCTCCAGTCCCTGCACCGCGGCCATTGCTGCAGTGAGCACCACCCTGACATCAACATGTCCCTGGGCCCTTCAGAATCCATTCTGCTGCTGCTGGAAGGAGCAGGGGAATGCTCCGGGGAGCCCCGGGGGTGCATTTGGGGTGCCCCGGGCTCACCATGCACGTGGGGCTATAAATAATGCTGGGAAGCAGGTTGTGATGCTCCCGTGGCTCTGTTGAAGATTCGACAGCCCAAAAAAGCCAGCGGGGCTGGGGGAGGGAGCCTGGAGGGTGTGGAGCAGAGCCCACGCTCCTGCCCCGGTGCTGGCATCCCAGGGCAGCGTTTCCCGGGACGGATCTCTCCCCGGCGGGCAGCAGCAGCAGGACGAGCGGCGGAGGCGAATTTCGCTGAGTGGTTGTTTTTCAAAAATAACTTTGCCTTTGTCAGCAGGTCAGGGTTGCTCCAGATTGAATAATCGCAGCCGCCCAGCCCTCCCCTGCTCCCGGGCACTCGCTGGCAGCCCCAGCCCGGGATGTGCCGGGTGGATGCTGGAGCACAGCCCCTTGCAGAGCGTCGCTGTCCCCGGGGCTTGAACGTCTCAGAAGGGACACTGCGCTGCAACCCCACCCTGCTTCCCCCAAAAGCTGCTGCTGGCGATGCCCTGAGCTCACATCCCTGAGCAGGGCCGGGGGTGACGGGGGGAGCTGCAGGAGGGAGTGCACGGGGCCGGAGCCATCGGGTGTTTGCCAGAACGGCTGAGTCACCACGCAGTAATTACTCCTTAAATGTGAGCACGTTCGGGGCAGGGATGAAAGATGCTCACATGAGCCGAGGCAGGGAGCTCAGCCGCTCTCCCCCCGCGGAAGGGAATGAACAGATCGGATCCGGCTGCCTTTTGTCGGGAGCAGGAAACGTGCCCCAGCTTTGGATGGACAGGAGGGAGCCTGGGGGCAGTGGGAGAAACCTGGGGCAGGAAAGTGAAACCCTGCAGAGCAAACCCTGATGGCAGAGTGGTGCCTCGGGGTGAAGCAGCAATGCCAGCAACACCCAGACCAGGCATGGGGGTGCCAGCATGGCACAGTTTGAGGGCTGGGCTGGCTCCCAGGGAGGCAAATTTTGGAAAGAGATGAAACAATTCAGCAGCACTGGCCTTGCTGGGAAGCTACAGCACTAGGAGGGAGAATAAAGAAAGTGGGAAGGATGCTGTGCTACCTTGGGCTGCACCACACCCAGAGGATGCTGAGGAAAATAGGGAGGAGGGGATTGAAACCCCTGCCCAAGACACAAGCCCTGTCCTGTCCCAGGCAGGATGGGGACAAGGTGACAGGCCACTTGCAGAGACCAAACAGCCTCTGGACACCCAGGGGCTCCCCAGAGAGGCCCTGTCCCCATCCCAGTCTCTCCTCGGGTGGTTTGGGGGCCAATCCTGGTGTTGCACAGACAAACCCTGGTCTGGGAAGGGAGTGGGTGCTGTGCAGGGTCTGTGGGTGCTGTGCAGGGTCTGTGGGTGCTGTGCGGGGTCTGTGGGTGCTGTGCGGGGTCTGTGGGTGCTGTGCAGGGTCTGTGGGTGCTGTGCGGGGTCTGTGGGTGCTGTGCGGGGTCTGTGGGTGCTGTGCAGGGTCTGTGGGTGCTGTGCGGGGTCTGTGGGTTCTGTGAGGGGTCTGTGGGTGCTGTGCGGGGTCTGTGGCTGCCTCATTGTCCCCTACAAACACCAGCAGGGCCCGGCAGGTGGGGAGACACCTGCTTGGCTGGGGCTCCATCAGCAGGACACGGGAGGGTGGGAAACAGGAGAAACACGGCTGAGGAGGGGTTCAGGCTGCCAGGAGCTGCCGTTCATGCTCCTCTGGGCCGTTTTCCCCCACAGCAGGAGGTGGCACGTTCAGCATCCTCTCGCAGACGTCCTCGGGCGCCCTTTGCCGGGCCGGCGGGGACACAAGGTCTGCCCGTCGCGACGCTGCCACCGGAGCGAAAGCCAGCAGCGAAAGCCAGCAGCGAGGCCAGGTCTTGCAGAGAAACCCTCAGTCTTGTTCAGGTCTGATTTACACCCCGGAGACGCTGCCGCGCTCGGAGGAGCCTGCGCTGATTGATGGCAGCGTGACAGGACCCACCCCGCGCCATCTGCACCTCCCCCGGCTCCAGGGGACACCCCCGCAGCCCCATCTGCCCGCCGGGGCAGCGCCCCACGGGGCCCTCCCCACCTCCGGGGTGCAGGGAGGATGCTCGGCAGCGCCCTGAGGCACCCCCGGCTGCCTCCATCCCCCTGGGACTGCAGTGGGATCGAGCATCCCGATCAATCCCTGCCCGCGGGAGCATCACCGCTCCAGCAGCCCTCCTGCGGCGGTGCGTGTGGGTACCAGCTCTGATCCAGCCGCTGGGGTCCTTCCACATCCCCACCGTTCCTCTGCAGTCACACCCTCCCTCGCTGCAAAATGCCTCCCTGATCCCCTCCCGTTCAAATCAAACCCTTTGGTGTGTTTGGGTCTGGGGTCAGTGTTGGGGTTGGGGGGACTTTGGCCTCGTACCCCCCTACTCAACCCCCCAGGCCATTTCAGAGGTGAGAAAGGAAATCGAAGATTCGGTTTTCTTCCTTTTCTTTTCTTTTTTTTTTTTTTTTTCTTTTTTTTTTTTTTTTTTTTTTTTCCCTAATAAAGGGAGCGATTTGGGATTGTGCTGCTGGCGGCGCCGGCGCTCTCCGGGCTGATGGGGGAGATCGGGGAGGGGGAATATAAAAGGTTTCATGCGGTGAGCCGGGCACTCAGGGAAGAGGCTGAAAGGGGGTGGTGAGTGCTTTGTATTTCATGCTTGAAGGCACTGAGGCTTTTACCAGCCTTCCCGCGATGATTTAAGACCAGCTCTGCAGTTCAGGAGGGGATCAGAGCTGTGTTTGGCAGCTCTGTGGGACCCCCCAGGTGTGCCCAGGCTTTGCTTGTCCTGATTCAGAAATGCTCCAAATTGCAGGGACAGAGCAGGGGGGTTCATGGGGCAGCTACAGAGTCACTGGGGGCATCTCCAGGACATGAGCCTGGTTCAGGCACCTGCCTGGGATGTGCTTCATGGGAGCAGTGACAATCCTGGGATGTGCTTTATGGGAGCAGTGACAATCCTGGGATGTGCTTTATGGGAGCAGTGACAATCCTGGGGTGTGCTTTATGGGAGCAGTGACAATCCTGGGGTGTGCTTCATGGGAGCAGTGACAATCCTGGGGTGTGCTTTATGGGAGCAGTGACAATCCTGGGGTGTGCTTCATGGGAGCACTGACAAATCCCAGCCCCTGCTGTCCCTCTGTCCCCCACCTGCTCAGCACCTTGCCTGCAGCCAGAGGGGTCTCATCCATCCCTGCCCATGGAGCTCATCCCTTCTGAGGGTGTTAATTCTGTAGAGGATGGTGGACATGGGCTGTGGGTTCCTCTGTCACCCCCAGACCCTCCTGAGCTGAGACCTCAAAGGGAGCCCCCCAAAAGCAGATTATTGCCTGCCCAGGCTGTGCAGAAGAGCAGGGAGTGTTTGCAGCCAGCTGCTCCCTGGCATGGGGATCTGGGGACAATCAGCCATGGCCCCAGGCCCCTGTGCTCTGGCTGCAAGGGGTGCAGCCCAGGTTTTGGGGAATGCAGGGGCTCAGTCCCATGGTTCAGCCATTTGGGGTTTGCTGTTCTCACTGGCCCCAGCAGTGTGGGCTCCATCAGGTGGGTCCATGGCCTGGGACAGGGTCAGCCCAGGGCAGGAACCTCTCCTGCTCCCCACAGTCCATGTCAGCCACTCCCTCCCAGCTCTCACAGTCTTGTCCTGTCCCATCTCCCCAGCTGATCTGAATCCCTCTCTTTCCACCCACTCAGGTCTGTGTAACCCCTGAGCAGCCACAGCTGATTTTCTCCTCCATGGACTTTGGGGTTTTTCTCCTTTTTCTCTTTTTTTTTTTTTTTTTTTTGACTCTTAAATTCTGCCTTAAGCCAGGCCTGTGGATGCTCTTCCCCTGTGTCAAGGCTCTCGTGCCTCATCCTGGGCAAGATGTGGATGGGAAAAGGACAAAGGATGCTGCAGGGTTGGGTCAGATCCTGGCAAGTGCCTGGTGTGAGCTGCAGTGCAAGCTCCTGCCCCAGTGCTGTGCATGGCTGGGTGATGTCAGGGGGTGAGAGATGAGGCTGCAGGTCCACCTGCAGCTCTGGGGGAACTGGGAAGGAGAAGTGAAGGTGTGAGGGGTGGTCCTGCAGGGCTGGAGGTCTGGGAATGGAGGAGAAGAGTGAGCTCTGAACCCAGACTTGAGGGTGAGAGTGGCCAAGGATGGGGCTGCAGCAGGGATACATGTGGAAGCATTGGCCTGAGGGTGCAGGGGAGCACCAAGGGAGCACCTTGGTCTGGGATGCACCAGGATTGGAATGGGAACAGTTCAGCGCTGTGGAGAAAAGCTCCTTGGTATCCCCTGAGCACTGCTGGGCCCTGGCAGCCTGGAACGTGGGGGCTTCAGTGCCCCCAGCCTTGGGGCAGGGCCAGAGCCATGCCTGGGATGACTCTGGCGTGGAAGGAGCCCTGTTTGCCAAGGGCTCTGTTGAGGAAATCCCAGGGGAATGAAATGCCAGGCTGCTCCTGCAAGTGGGAGATCTCCCCTCAGCTCAGCCCCCCGAGTGGTTCTGCAGGGTGGGGACACAGGGACCCTCTGCGGGTGGGCATGGAGCCTGCTCAGGGGACAGGCAGGGCTGATAACCCCTGGCTGCCCTTCCCGAGCACAGGGAGCTGCAGATAAAAGCTCTGCAGGCAGAGCAGGGCTCAGCTCCAAGCCTGGCTTGGGCTGATACCAGCCCCAAAGGGCGACCTCTCCCTTGGGCTCGGCTCAGCCCAGGGACCTGCCACCTCCCCCTCTTCACCCCAAATTGCCCCTGATTAGCAGCTGGCATCACTCTGATGGACCCAGGAGATACCCCAGCCGTGCCTGCTTGCTCCTGCTCAGCTTTTGCCTCACTTTGGGGAGGAAAAAAATCTTGTTTATTGTAAAACTGCAGCAATGCCCAGATCTGCTTGCAAACCCCTGCTAAAGCCTCCGGCATGGCAGCTTGGGAGGAGCTGGAGTGGGGGAGCAGCTGCTTTGGGGATTATTAATGAGCAGCAAGTGATGGGAAAGGCGAGGATCAATTGAAACAAAGGAGTTCAATGGTAAAAAGAAACGTTTGCAGAGTAATGGGAGTCCATTTCTCCAGCCGACTGTCGGAAACGCATCCTGTTAAACATCCATCAATTATCCCAGCTTGCAAATGCATTAGAGTAATGAGGAATTATCCATCAAATACACTTAAAGGCAGTGCCCCCCTCTGCCAGCAGCCCTGCAAAGAGGCACTTCAGGAAGGAAAAATAGCCTGAAGGTGAGTGGAAATTCAGGGGGGCCAGCGAGGAGGCTCCGGGGCTGCATCCTCTGGAGTCTGATCCAGGCCAGAAGATGCTTTCCCAGCTCCAGGGGCAGCTCCTGGACTTGCTGACTCCTTCAGTACCTGTGTTTTCTTCAGAGAGCTGTGGTGACCACGGGCAGCCCAGATACCTGCTCTGTGCCTCAGTTTCCCCATCCTGCACCTCAGTTTCCCCATCCTGCTCGTAGTGCTGTCTGTGGCCACCCATGGGTGCTGCTCGTGTCCCTGTCACCTCTCTTCCCAGGAACAGAAGTTGTCGTGAGTGTGGTGTGTGCTCTGGTAGCTAAATTCCCAGAAACTCATGTGTCCATCACCCACACCCCCCTGCACCCAGATGGTCCTGGCTCTGCAGAAGGAGGGTGTGGGGAGGCAAAGAGCCTCACAGCCCCTTGGGATGCCAATCCCTGGGCTGGGCTGGATGCACCAAGCAGAAAATAACCAGGTCTGGAGGCAGAAACCTGCTCTGCCACCAGGGGAAGGGACTCTTGTAGCCCCCACAGCCCCAGCAGGGTGTGAGGGGCTGCAGGTCCAGTCTGTGTGTGCTGGGATGAGGGTTTGGAAAGTGGCTGGAGCACTGCAGGATCAGAGCAAACATGAACGTGAAGGATGTGACCCAAGAGAGCAGGCTCTGGGCTTGGTGGTGCTGGGTAACTCCAAGGGTTTGATCCCTTTGGTGATGGATTCAGGATTGATCCCGGAGTTTTCCAACCTCGGTGATGCAACCTTGTGGCAGCCCCTGCTCCGAGGTTTCGGTGCTGTGATCTGAGGGCACACATCCTCCTCCCCAGGGACAGGGCTGCATTTATCAGGGCGTTCCCCCAGCAGCAGGATTTGGGGAGTCAGGACTGCTGTGTGTGGATCCTCTGATGTCTGGGGCTGTGGTTGTGGGCAGGTGTTGGGAGAGCACTGAGGAGCAGCAGTGGGAGCTTCTCCTGTCGTACACCTGCCTGGCTCTCCTGCATGCACCACTGGGAGTTGGAAGTGGTCAGCTGGCTCAAAAGTCCCCAGGAGGAGACAAAAGGACACCCAGGACATCACAGCCAGCACTCCTGAAAGAAATGGGGTGAAAAACAACTCCTGGGCTTGTCTTTCCCAGGACTGGTATTTCCACCTCCCAAACCCCTCTGGCAGCCCTGTCCAGGCCCAGGAATACCAGCCTGGAGTGGGAACAGAGCGTCCCTTGGTCTGCAGCTCCTCGGCGAGATGAGCCTTCCTGGGAGAGTGCCGTGTCTGATAACAGCAGCTGCCATTAGGTGTCACAAGAGCCTCAGGTCTTTGCTCTTCCTGGGAGGATGAGCAGCCGTGTGGGACAGGAGGGATGGGGTGCTGAAGTGGCCCTTGGGGTGGCACCCTGGGGACAGAGATGCCCAGGCAGGGGAGATGAGCTCTGGCTGCTGGGAGGGCACCACATGTCCCTTATGATACCACAGCCTTCCCTGGAGGTCACCATCCTTCTGCCCCCAGCTCAACCCTCCCGTCACCTCCTGGGTGTCCTGTCCTAGTGCTGGGGACAGGCAGGAGGTGGCACCAGGTTCCTTCTGTCTCACACTCGTCTCTTCAATAACCCGCTGTGTTTTACTGCAGGGAAGCAAAGGGAGCTGCCAGTGCTGGTGCCTCGTTCAGCATCACAGCTCCCACTGCAGCCAGTGGCCTCCAGTATCCTCCCAGTATCCTCCCAGTATCCTCCCAGTGCCCAGGAGAAGCCCAGAGACTTCTTTGAAACAGGACATTCCTCCCCTTTAGGATGTATCCAGCTGTGAGGGCACAGCTGGGCAGGCTCTGGGTGTTCACCTCCAGAGGGATGGATGGTCTGGGATTTGTCCCACTCCTGGCCCCATGCCACCTCCCAGTGCCCCACACCAGGGGCAGGTGCCATGCTCAGATAATCTTCCAGGAATTTACAATTCCTCCCCAAAATGCCGTTTGCCTCTTTAATTTTGCAACGTGACCAGAAACAATGCAGCGTCCGAGGCTCAGCGCTTCGATAAGGCGCCAGTGGGAAAAGCCTTCCTCCCCTCTGCAACGCCGGGCACGAATCTGCTGCGAGCTGATAAAGTCTGAAACGCCGGCTGCCTTGGGGGAAGGACGGGAGCAGGAGCCGCCTCCGGGACAACCTCCCGCTCCCCTCCCGGTGGCCGAGCGGGAGAGCCCCGAGCTGGGCTGGGACGGCGTCCCGGCCCCGGGTGACCTCCCAGCATCACGTCACCTCTTCCCTCTCGGAGAAGCTGAGTTCATGTCTGGCCTTCCCGGAGTTGGGGATCGTTCCTGGCTTGCCCTGTCCCTGCCCGTGTGCCGGGCTGACCGCGGCATCGGGGCTCACCCCCTGGTGAGCACTGCCCGTGCCCCCGTGGGGTGTCCCGGGGTGTCCCCCAAAGCCCGAGGTGCCGGGCTCGCAGCCTCCGGTGGCCGGCGGCACGGCGAGGGGCTGGCGGCGTGGGGATGCCTTCCCGGTGACTCACGGCATTCCTCGCAGGTCAGCGGCGGCCGCAGGACACCCCGACAGCTCCGGCCGCCCCTGGCCTCTGCCTGAACTCCGCTGGCAAAGCACATTTCCCCCTTTGCCAGATGCCGGGGTTCCTCGGCCCCGCGGCTGCAGGGAGGGGGAGGCAGTGGGGTCCCCCCGAGTGTCCCCACGAGGGGACAGAGCTCACGGGAGTGTCTGACCTCTCCGTGGCCCGGGCGCTTCCTCCTCCAGCAGTTCTGCAGAACCCCGAGGAGGAACGGGCTCCCCACAAACAGCCCCGGTGCAGCCGGACTCCGAGCGCTCCCGAGCATTGCCCAGCTCTGTGACTCAGTTTCCCTTTGTTGGGGTGAGAAGCAGGGCTGACCCCTCTGATGCACAGAGACGAGAGGGTTCCCACTGCTTCTCCCCAGCAGCTCTCTTGGGGAGCATCCCAGTGCATCTAATGCTTGGATTTCCCCCACACAAAGAATTTCCCTTTATCTTTTCAACTTCAGCCCTTTGAACCCTCTCCTGGCTTCCCTCAGGGTGCTTCCCTGGCACAATTCTGCATCTTTCTGCATCCCACCACCCTCAGCCACCCTGCTCTGCTGTTTCGTGTCACAAGTGGGTCAGTTCTCCGTAGCTGGGACCGGGACAGGGGCAGGATGAGTGCGGGGGACCAGAGCTGGCAGCAGCACAGTGGCCCCCGGGCACTTTGTGAGCCCCCGGCGTGGCCGTGGCCCGTGTGGCCCGCCCGGTGCTCAGCACACAGGAATGCCGTGAGCTTGCAAAGTGGTTTCAGCGAGACGTTATCTAATGGAGGAGGAGGAGGAGGGTGGATTAAGCCAAACCCACAGCACCGGCTTTCAATTAAACCAAGTGAATTTACGGCTTCTCCTGACACAGTAAACACACGCTGACGGGGTCCTGACCCGGCATTTCCCCTCCGTGCCCCGGCAAGCAAAGGGAGCAGCCTCCCGCTCATCCTGTGGCAGCGCGGAGCCCTCCGGGCTGGGCTCTGCATTATTCATCACCACGCAAAGGGCAGCGGAATGCGGTGATGCTGCGGTGATGCTGCGGTGGGCACTGTGCCCCAGAGCTGTCCACCTCGGCCTGCAGGGATGGGGCAGGGATGGAAACCTGGGAGAAGAAACGGCCCAGCAGCATCCACTGGCTGGGAGTGAGGCAGCCCCGGGGCTCTGGGTAACACAGCAGCACCTGGGATGGAGGTTGCTGCGGTGCCATGGGTGGGTGATGCTCGGTGACCTTCCCTCAGAAGCTTCACTCCACGTTTCTGCATCCATCCTGCCATCCCCGTGCCTCAGTTTCCCCCGGGAGCAGGGAAGGCTGGGTGTGGCAGCAGAAGGGTGAGCTGAGCAAGCTGGATGAGCCAAGACAGGATCTCACAAAAGGGCCGGGAGCTTCCCGGTGGCACTGCAGAGCAGGGCTGGGTGTGAGGTGCTCCAGCACGTGTGCCAGGACACGCCTGGCATCCTCTGCCAGCCACCTCTGCTGCCTGAGCCGGACAAGTCAGCAGAACCCCTCACCCCTGCCCCGCTCCAAAGGGGTCCAGTGAGGCCAGGGCCCCCAGCCTGGCACTGCTGGGCACCTGAACACCCACAGCCCTTGTCAGAGGAGCCCTGGGCATCTGCTGGCACCTGGCTGTGGGAGGTGAGGCTGGGGGTCAGTGGCACTTTGGGCAGGGCACCCTCCCAGCCCCGCTGGCCACAGCAGTGGCCCGGATCAGGCACCTGGCCAGGAGCGTGCCTGGGAGCCCGGCAGGGCTGCTGGGGTGACGTCCTGGCTCCGCTGCTGACGTCCAGCAGAGGGAAAAGCCCTCCCTAGAGCAAACACACATCGGGGCTGTGCAAATCCAGCTTGGAGGGTGGCTCTGGGCAGGTATCTGGGTCCCATCTGGCCGCTGTTTACCTGTCTGCTGGAATCCACCCTGCAAACTTCCTCCTTGGACGGGCCAAGGAGCCCAGCTCGGCCATCCCAGGCTCGCAGGGAGGACCCTGGAATGCAGACCCTGAGGGGGATCCTTTGCCCCTGCCCAAGGTAGTGCAGAGTGGATTCCAGTGGGGTTTGGGAGGATTTCAGCACCAACCCCTGCCAGGTTTCCAAGCCCACAG
This sequence comes from Haemorhous mexicanus, assembly GCF_027477595.1. NCBI lineage: Eukaryota > Metazoa > Chordata > Aves > Passeriformes > Fringillidae > Haemorhous > Haemorhous mexicanus. The sequence continues at coordinate 4,410,103 of NC_082365.1, read as the reverse complement.
CCAAACCCTATTTGCACCAGCCTGGCTCCACGCAGCCCCAGAGCTGCAAACCAGCAGTGTCCAGGGAGCAGGCAGGGCTGCTGGGTCCCTTTCCAGAAGGGCTCAGGCAAGTCATGGCATTCCCACCACTGCCTCAGTTTCCCCCTCAGCCTGTCCCTCCCTGACCTGCGGCGGTGGCTCCTGTGGCGTGCAGGGACCTGCCACCACGCAGGGAGGGGACCATGCTGGGCACACCTGACTGAGGCAGGACCCTGCCTGCCACTCCCCTGCAAAGGCAGCTGTGATTGCTCAGGCCCTCGGTGCACACAGGAGCCACCAGCTGCTCTGCCCTGGGCACAGGGGGACCAAGAACCCCCCAAGCCACTCCTGTCCCATCCTGCACCTTGCACTGAGGTCCTCCAGGGAACAGGGGGACCAGAGAGTGCACGACCACAGGTGCAGCTCCGTGGGGCAGCACAGCTCATAAGCCCTTCCCTGGGTGCTGCCAAGGCAGTGAAGGAGCCCCCAATTCCCCTCACTCCCCCAGTCCAAGGGTGCAAATGGAGCCTCCAGCACAGCCCTCACTTCCCAGATGGATGGATGAATGGATGGATGGATGGATGGATGGATGGATGGATGGATGGATGGATGGGTGGATGATGGATGGATGGATGGAGGGATGGTGGAGGGATGGATGGATGATGGATGGATGGATGGATGGAGGGATGGATGGATGGATGGATGGATGGATGGATGGATGGATGGATGGATGGATGGATGGAGGGATGGAGGGATGGATGGAGGGATGGAGGGATGGATGGATGGATGGAGGGATGGATGGATGGATGGATGGATGGATGGATGGATGGATGGATGGATGGATGGATGGATGGAGGGATGGATGGATGGATGGATGGATGGATGGATGGATGGATTGTCAGTGAGGCTGAGGCCCAATGCATTTCATTACACCCCGCAGTGGAACATACCCACACCCTCACTCTTACAGTACTCAAGGCTGTGTTCCCACCTTAGAAAGGGGGGGAACTGAGGCAGGGAAGGCAGGGGCTGGAAGCTGGGCGGGAAGGATGGTGACAGGGCAGGGATGAGCCCCAGTGCTGCGTTGTGAAAGCAGCTGGTTATCAGAGCGGGCGTCACGCCACAGCGAGCGGCTTCCAGGAAAGGAAGGAAGTGTGGGGTCACCCAGCCCCGCTGCCGCCCTCTTCCAGCAAACAGCCCAGACCTGCTGATAATGGGGCCCTGCCACGGCCACCCAGGAATTCAGAGCCAATGGCCACACACGTGCTGCCCTAAATGTGGGATTTTCCCCCATTTCCTCTCCCACAAGAGCAAGAGATGGTGCTGGGGCAGCAGAGGGTGGTGCTGATGGCACCTGACTCCTGTGCAGGGTACAGAGCAGCATCACATCAGCAGCAGCCCAGTTCCGCCCAGGGACTCTTACTGGTAGGAACTGGGAGTCACTGGGCTGGGTTTGCTGCTGTGGAAAGGTGCTCTGGGATGTGTTTCCTGCTGGACGGCCCCAGCACAAAGTGGATAACTCCAGAGCAAGGCTGGACAGGGATGGGGGTGTGATGGGGAGCTGCTCCCACACGCCTGGGCCTCTCCCAACACCTCCCACTGGACACCGAGCTGGAGGCCGTAACCCAGCAGGACACTGGGCAGTAACAGTGCCCTGCAGCAGCAGCAAGGCAGGATCCCACCCCCGACACCATCCTGCCATGCAAAGTGGCCCAGGAGGAAGCAGGAGCCTGGAGCCCGCTCCTCCCCGATACTGGCAATAATTACATGATTATGCGATTTGGAAGCAAAGTGCAGATTAATCTCTGATCTTGTTAGCCCGTGTTTTACCATCTGCTTTGTGCAGGCAGGAGAAGCCCTCATCCCACGCTGGGGAAAGGCAGTGGGAACCCCTGGGGAGAGGTGAGCCCCACAGAGCAGTGGGTGCTTTAGGAAAAGGGTGGCTCGGGAGCTGAGCACACCGGGACAAGCGGATGCCACCCCAGGCACCAGCTGTCGTGCACAGCCCCCGGGCACAGCCCCGATTCCTGGAAGCCAGGCTGGATCCGGCTCGGCACGCACGGGGCCGGGCTGCGCTCGGACTCCTCCTTTGGCCAACAAGGGCAGGTGACAGCGATGACGACGATGGCCCGCGGTGCGGGGGGGGGCTGCTGGGAGGGAGATGGCAGAGTTCAAACCGCAGGGAGAGGTCTATAATTGTCCAGGTGGGATACAGAGATAGAGAGGAGGGACAGAGTGCAGCGGGTCTGTGGCAGAGGACGGGATGGCCCCGGGATCTCCTGGGCTCCTCGGGGCTCCCCACTTCTCCTCCACTCAGGAGGTTTTTGCCAAACAGGGAGGGCAAGACCTGCCTTTTATTGTGCTCCTGCCAGGAGATTTTTTTTCTGCTGCAGCAGCCGCGGTGCAGTGCCAGGCCCAGCTTTGCAGCAGTGTCACGTCTCATGCAGATGGGGATGGATTGCCACTGGGATCTCTCCAGGATGGGACAGCACCAGTCCGGGTCCCTCTGGCACTCAGAGCTCTCTGGGGTGACACTGGGACAGTGACCTGTACCCAGGAACCACCGTGTCACCGACTGGGCTGGCCCATCAGCACCAAGAGCTGGTGCCTGCGTGCCACGGGCGCTGTGGGGTGTGGGGGTGCCCCTCTGCCCCTCACCCTGGCGTGTGGCAGGGCCCGGTGACCGCTGAGCTGCACAGGGGGACACACGCCACACCCATTGCCCATCCCGGGGGTGGCCGCTGTCACCTGGCCAGCCCATCCCACCCCCACCCACCCACCCCACGTGGCGATTCAGCCTCCTCCAGCTCGGAACCAGCATCCGTCCCTGCCGGAGCCCGCCGGGAGCCTCCTCTTTTCCAGCTGCACACAAAACCCGCGGTCCCCGGCCGCGTGTCGGCAAAGGCCCGGGAGAAGATGAAAGGGATTTCCCGGCTGACCTCCTCACCCCGCACTATTTGCACCTCCTCTCCCGCACGCAGACAGGCATTTTTCCCATGCTCAGGGGGCCAGGGCCCTCCCTGCACTCCAGGACGGAGCAATGCCAGGAATGTACCTGGGAATAGGCAGGGTTTTGCAGGGTGGAGGGGGAAGAGGAGAGCTGAGCACCCTCCTGTCGCAGTTAGCCACCGACATTTGCTCTACAGCCATGAAAAGGTGCTTTTCTTGTGCAAATGCTCTGTAGGAAGAAACCTGTTGAGCGGGGCAGGTGGGGCTGGTCTCAGCCCGAGCCTCGGGCATGGATGTATTTTGTGTCCCCCAAGTGCTGCCAGACCTGGAGCTGTCACTGGGCCAGGTCCGAGTCCTCAGGCACGGCCAGGGGTCTCACCAGAGGCCATCAGTGCGGGTGCCCCAGCTCAGCCTCCTCCAAACCCCACTCAGCTGTTTCCAGCCACGTCTTCCCCCTCCTCTTTCATCCCCTTTATGGAGTGGAATAAGCCCATTTCCCCAGTCCAGCCTCACAGGGGCTTCCTGCCCCCCCCCCCACCCCGTGCCTCAGTTTCCCTGGGCTAAATCAGGGAGAACAGCCCCTGGAAGTGGAGCCCAGTTGCCCACAGCACATTCCAGTGTCTCTGCCATTATCCCAGGGTGGGCAGCCAGGTTGGATCCTACAGGTTCCCTGGGCCCAGCTTGGAGGCTGCACTTTCCACCTACAACAATCCCTTCCCAGCTGTCCTAGGATGATATAGAACAACACAGGAGAAATGTGTTCCCTTTATTCCTCCCCTTGACCTTGCATCACCCAGGATAACAATAAAGGGGAAATGAAAATGAAGTGTTTTGGGACAAAACCTGGGCCCAGCTCAGGAGTGGTGGGATGATGCCAGGAGACGCTCAGGCCCGGGGTTTGCTCCCATCACCCAGCAGGGTACAAGCCCCATGCCCAGGCACTGCCCCCAGGCTGTGTCTCTGTGCCCCCTCCCCACTCCTTATCTCCTTCTCCCTGTTCCTTCCCCAGGGGGTGACACAAATCCTCTCCTGGATTCTCCTGCCTGTGCACAGGGATGATCTGGGTGTCTGCAACTCAGGGTGACAGAAGGGTGGGAAACCTCCTGGGGGACAGGAGGGGAAGCCAGCCTGGCCACCCCAGGACATGCCACGTGTGCAGGGGACAGGCTGCTGGGACCCTGCTGATGCTGGGGACAAAATCTCTCAGGGGCTAGGGGGATCCCCCCTGTGCTCTTGGGGAAGGGATGTGGGATGTGGGTGGCACATCCATCACCCCACCATCACCCCGATGCATCCCACTTTCCCCTGCTGCTCTCGGCAGGAGGGTTTGCTTGTAAACAGCAGCCCCTGGGTAACACTTCTAATCCCTCTCTTGGCTATTATTCATCCCCAGCTAACCTTAAAGCCTCCCCCTTTTTCTCTGCGAGGCACCCCCAGAGCAGAGGAAATTCCTCAGCCCTGACGTGATGTGAAACACGAGCGGCTCGGCCCCAGCCGCCCCCTTCCCTGCCCCAACCTACCCGGGCCATTTCCCAACCCAGGTTTCCCTGTAGCATCCCACTCCCCCCCGCTCTTTTTCTCTTTTTTTTTCTCTTTCTTTCCCCAACCACCCTTTTCTGCTTTAGACATTGTAACCCGAGAGCCTGGAAATGCAGCTCCTTTCATCTTCCATTTCCCACATCCTGAGAGTCTGGGGAGAAGGAGCCCACCCAGATGATGGAATCCCAAATATGCGGCTCCTTCCACCTCCCCGATCCCCTCCGCCGCCCCCCGTGAGGCTCTATTCACAAAGCAGATTAGCCATGCTGCCGCCTCCCCGCACACCTCGCCCCAAAAAGCCCGCGAAAAAGCCAACATACAAAAAAAAAAAGGAAAAAAAAAAGAAAAAAAAATTACAATTATTAACAAGAAATCGCCACGGCTGCTCCTGCCGGGCAGCAGGACGGGTCTCAGCAGTTCCTGTCCCTCTCTCATCCTGCTCCCATCACTGCCTGGTGGGAATTGGCACCCAAAGTTCTGGGACTGGGTGCTGGCTGAGGGGGGTTTTGGGGAGCTGCATCTGGAAAGGTCCAGCCAGGACCTTCCTCTTCGCTGTTCCTGGGTGATTCCAGCCCCAGGATGTGGCTTGTGGCCCCCAAGCTGTCACCGCTGCCTTGTGGTCCCTGCCGGGTCTGGGGGGACCCTGAGGATGAGGAGGGAAAGCAGCACCCAGGCAGAGCCTCACTGGCTCCCAGAACTAGTGATGCAAACCCACGGGACCCCAGCCCTCCCCTCTCTCGGGGGTCACCCTGCACCCCGGGCTTGGCCTCATCCTGCAGGGATGTCCCTCACCCTCCCTGCCACACCAGGAACGTGCCCACATTTTATTGCATTTCCAAATGTGAGACCCCAGAGCACCTTGCTGTGTTTGTAGGGTGACTTGGAGCAGGTGGTGACACACGGGGGGTGTCCCAGCCGTGGCACACGCTGCTGGGCAAGGGCAGTGCCACGCGGTGCCACCCGGGATTGCTCACTGCGGGTGGGTGGGAACACCCTCGCTCCTCACTCTCCTCCCCTCTCCGGGCTCCCACTGCCGGGCTGGGACAAGCCCAGGTGGGCAAAGGGCTTGGTGTCCTGCTCATGGCGCATTGCTGAAATGCCTCCAATCCCTTTTTCCAGGTCCTGTCAGGGAAGGGTTCGGGCTTCCCCCGGGGACCCGCAGGTCGGTGCCGTGCCTCGCCCCACACCCTGGGCCAGCCGGTTCCGCGGGCGACCGAGCCCGAGCCGGGGGAGCCAGGGGCAGACTCAGCCAAGGTCAGGCAATGACTCAAAGAGAACCACAGCCCTCGCGTGTCACGGCGCTCACGGCCCCGCATCCTCCCGGCCCCGCCGCAGCCACCGGGGGATGCCCGTGGGGCTGCCACGGGGCCGCGCTCCCGGCGGGGCATTGACCTTGCTGGTTTGTTCCAGGACATCGGTGCAAACCTGAATTCTGTCCGCTCACCCCGGGCGGTCCTGGGGAGCCTCTCTCTCCCTGCTGGGCATCGCCCTGGCCCTCCCCGTTTTCACCTATTTGCTAATTGTGCTGGCGGGGAAGGCGAGGGGGAGGAAATACAAAAAGTAAACTGCGAAAGCAACACTGCAGCTCCAAGGGCCCAGCACAGCAATCAAGCGATAAAGCAGTAATTAAGCCTGATTATCATGCAAGGCAGCCCCGGTTAGACTGGAATGCCGCTGAAGAGCCTGAAAGCTGCCGGGATTGTTTGCAGGGCTCAGAACTGATCTTTTGATGTCTGCTGGAAGCTCCTCTCCCCCAGCCCTGCCACCAGCTCCATATGCCACCCCAGGGTCCCGTTTCTCCCCGGGCATGGCCCTGGTTGGCTTTTTCCTCCTTGCGAACCCTGCGGAGTCTCCTCCGGGCTGCAAACTGCTCCCCGAGGGCTCACGGCAGGAACTGGGGCTGCTCCAGGATGGACGGGGCAGCCCTGGCCAGGGCAGGAGCCACGGGACATCCCCGTGCCCAGGCAAGGGCAGGTGTGCTTGGGGATGTGGCTGCTCCCCTGCACCCACCATCCTCGGTGGCTTTCACCCCAGGGGAAGAGGGATGGGGAGAGAAGTGATCCCCAGGGATGAGGGCAAAGTGGGTGACAGCGACAGGATGGGGTTTGTTCCGTTTTAGTTTGAATGTCTGACACATCCTCCTGGCCTCGCCCGCGCTGGCAGGGGAAAGGTGAGTGTCTGGAATGGGCTGGAGGGGAAAGGTGACTCCTAGCCCTGCTTTGGGGTCATTTTGGGAACAGGAATGCATCTGGCTGGGTTCATCCGGAAAGAAATGGATATGGCTGGGAAGTGTGGCTGCCTCCCAGCTCCACGTGGCCAGGACAGGGAGCAGTGAGCTCCCCTGGCCTGCCAGGAGGGGATCCCCAATCCAAGGGGGGACCCAACCCTGGGCTCCCCTTGCCTGCCAAGAGGGGTTTCCCTCAACCCTGAGCTCCCCTCTGCCAGGAGGGGTTTCCCCGACCCAAGGGGACCCAGCCCTGAGCTCTCCTCGCCTGCCAGGAGGGGTTTCCTGATCCAAGGGGACCCAACCCCTGCTGCCAGCAGGAAGAGCCGGCGCTGACTCAGTGCCGGGCCAAAGGAGCAGCTGGGCAGGTTTACGCACGAGGATGATTTTGGCCCCAGCTCATCCCGGTTGCAAGGCACGCTGCTCCCTCCGACGCTAATGAGCAGGTTTGGGCAGAGCTGCTTCTCCCGAGGAGTCAGGGACAGGCAGCCCCCGGGAAAGCCCGGCTGCTCCGGGCCAGCTCTGTTTGTCAACAGGTCCCCTTCGGTGCCTTTCATCATCCTGGCAAAGAATTTGATAATGAGTTCGGGGCCAAATGCTAAGTCACCTCATCCCACGGCTGAGCAGGGACTGGCAGAACCAGTTGTCCCAAATGTGCCCAGGCGTCGGGTGGGAATAAGGCAGGAGAAAGGCGCTGCCTGCCCCTCTGCCCCACTTTCAGCTTGCATCACCTCGAATTGCAACAACAATATATTAATTTTTTTTAAAATATATTTTAAACAAAGAGGAATGGAGGTGCTGCGTCAGATTCTCCACACTTTTCCTTAAATAAAAAAATAAAAATGTCACTTTCTGGGTAAAACGGAAGGTAGATTTTCCAGTTTTTGGTTGGCTCAGCCCCTGAAAGAGGATGTGTCACATTCTGGGTAAATCTAAAAGCAGCAGCTGTGGTGGCGAGTCCTTCCCGGCCACTGCAAGGGCTGGGCCGCAGCTCCAAACCCCAGTTTGGGGGGTGCATCTTGGTTGTATTTAATCCTTTTTTTTTAACATTAAAGGGGATAGGATCTCACCAGCATTTCCAGTAAACCCCATTCGATTTCAAGCAATTCATCCCACAAGTATGTGTGGGATGCCAGGAACTCCTCGGTCTTGCTTAGGAGCAGGAGCCCAGATGGGCTTTGTCTGGAATAATTCAGCTCCCAGTGGCTGGAGTTCTTTGCTCCAAATGCTAATAGAGTGAGTAATCAGAGATCTCCATCCAGTAAATTATTTATCTTATCTCTGGAACTCGGGGAGGCATCTCAGCCAGCGACTTCTGAGGAAAAAAGAAGACGGGGGGCGGGGTGCAAAAAAACCTAAAAAACATTGATATTAGTCAAGAGTCCCCAGCTGGAAGGGCCACATGGCCACTTTTACTGGAAAGGGGAAAAGTTCAGGCGCTGGTTGGCGCGTGATGAAGCAACGGCGGGGTGAGCCCGGGGTACGCCGGGCACGGGGGGGAAGCGGCGATTCCCGGGAAAAGGCAGCGCGCGAAGCGGCGGCGGCGGGCGGGGCCGGGGGCGGAGCCCCGTGACCGCGCGGGGCCGCCCGGGCAGCGCTGCCCGCGCGCGGCGCCGCCGCGCCCGCTCCCCATTGGCCGCCGGGCGCCGGAGGGGCGTGGCTCCTGGGCGTAGCGCCGCCTCTCGGGGCGTGCGGCCCCGCCCCCGGCCCCTGCGGCTCGCGGGGCCGGCAGGGGCCGCGCGCCACACGCGGCCGGGCCTCGCGCGGAGCGGCCGCTCGCGCCCGCAGCCCGCCCTGCCCGCCCCGCGCGCGCCGCCCTCACAGCCCTGCCCGGCGCGGAGCCGCAGGTGCCGCCACCGGCCCCGCCGCCGGGATGCTGCTCTCCAAAATCACCTCGCTGGCGCATCTCCGCTCCGGGACCGCCGGGGAGCTGCACCCCGCCAAGCTACAGCCAGGTCAGGGACGCCCGGCGTGGGGGTGCCCGTCCCGGCTCGGGGCCGGCCGTGGCAGCGGGCGGAGCGCTGACGGGCGGGTCTCGTCCACAGGGAAGGAGAAGGAGCCGCTGGAGCAGCTGTACCGGGTGGGCCCGTTGCTGGGGAGCGGCGGCTTCGGCAGCGTTTACTCGGGGATCCGCCTCTCGGACGGCGCCCCGGTAAGTGGCGGGGCCGGCGGCGGGCGGAGCAGGAGGGGGCTCGGCGGGGCGGGCGCCCAGCTCATCCCGGCGCCGAGCTCATCCCGCCGTTCCCCTTGGCTCGCAGGTGGCGATTAAACGCGTGGCCCGGGACCGCATCTCGCAGTGGGGCGAGCTGGTGAGTGAGAGGGGCCAGCGGGAGAACCCGAGGCGTGACGGGCGGGGATGAGCAGACACGCGGGAGGGTGGAAACCGGGACGGCGTGGGGGGAGCGGGTGTGGGGTCAGCGGGGGACGCGGAGCATCCCGGGCCGGGGAATGCCTACCGCCGATGGGGGCGGGCAGGAGAACACCGGGATGCCCAGGACAGGTGGGAGCGAGCAGGGAGACACCGGAGCATCCCCCGGGTGGGCGGATGCCGAGGACCGGTGCGTGCGGACGAGGGGACACCAGGGCTTGCCGCGGGTGAGAGTAGCTCAGCCCCGCTGATAGCAGCGTGGTCCCCCCGCAGCCCAGCGGCAGCCGTGTCCCTCTGGAGATCGTGCTCCTGAACAAGGTGGGCTCTGGCTTCCACGGCGTCATCCAGCTCCTGGACTGGTTCGAGCTCCCGGACAGCTTCGTGGTGGTGATGGAGCGTCCGGAGTCGTCGCAGGACCTCTTTGACTTTATCACGGAGCGGGGGTTCCTGCCGGAGGAGATGGCGCGGGGGCTGTTCCGCCAGGTGCTGGAGGCCGTGCGGCACTGCAACAACTGCGGCGTCCTGCACCGCGACATCAAGGACGAGAACATCTTGCTTGACCTGGCCACGGGCGAGCTCAAGCTCATCGACTTCGGCTCCGGCACCTTCCTCAAGGACACGCTCTACACGCAGTTTGACGGTGAGCCCGCAGCCGGGTGCACTCCCAGTGCCGGGCGTTGCGCGGCCAGGCTGGGCTCCGGAGGTTTCCCCGTGGCGGGGGGGGGACGGCATGAATTCTGCAGCCGCTGCCAAGTTGCTGTTTGGCACGGGGAGGATGTTGTGAAACGGGAGCCGGCTCCCGGCCCTGCTGACAGCCTCCGTCACCCAGGCTGGCTCGGGCTGGGGCGGGGGAAGCCAGCGTGACAAAAACACCCTGGGGAGGGGGGAGCAGAGGGGGGGTTTGCAAAACCCGAGCACCGGCCGGTTTGGTTTGCAGGTGCGGAAGGGCTGGGGCTGATTCTCTCCCCTTGTTTGCCTTGGTTTAGAATTTTAATTTTTTTTTTTTTGCCATTGCGGGGGGGGGGGGAAGGCGTGGTTTTTCCCCACCCGTAGGTGGGTTTTTTCCTCGCATGTAACGGCCGGGCCTTTCCCGGGCCCTGCTGCCCTCTTCTGGCACCGGCGCTTTCCTTTTACAACCCAAAGTTTGTAAACAAGAGTCACGTGCTGGCGGGAAGGCGGGCGGGTCACGCCGGGTGCCAGCGGCGCCCAGGGATGTAGCGAGGGGCTGATGAGCTCCTGTGTCCCGCAGGAACGCGGGTGTACAGCCCCCCGGAGTGGATCCGCTTCCACCGCTACCACGGCCACTCAGCCACCATCTGGTCCCTGGGTGTCCTGCTCTACAACATGGTGTGTGGGGACGTCCCCTTCGAGCAGGACGAGGACATCATCCGGGGCCAGCTCTTCTTCCGACGGCGCATCTCTCTCGGTGGGTACCCGGCTCTGGGACGTGGCTGGGGGAGGCAGCAGCTCCCAGGGAGCTCTGCAGGGGCTTCATCTGCCCTGGGTGGCTGGAGGAGGTGGCACGTGTGCTGCCATGTTGCTCTCCTCCCAAGCAGAGGGTGGATGGGGAGGTTGAGCACCGCTTGGATGGTGGCACAGGGTGGACAGGAGCCTGCTCTGACTGACCACTGCTTGCTGCTTTCTCTCCCCAGAGTGCCAACACCTCATCAAGTGGTGCTTGTCCATGCGCCCCTCGGACAGGCCATCCTTGGAAGACATTTTCAACCATTCTTGGCTGCAGGACATTCACCTGGAACCAGCTGAGATCCACCTGCACAGTTTGATCCAGGAGCCTGACAAGTAACAGCTCCATGCAGCTCCTGGTCATAAGAAGCAAAGAAAACCAGACTTTTTCATCTTGACCATAACATTGAGCAGGGATCCTCGGATGGGAATGTGCACATCCTTCCCTGGAGCTGGGCTGGTGACCTGCTCTTCCAAGTTCTGCTAGCCACCATCCAAGCCAGCTGTCTGGACTCCATCTGAACAACCTTGTCTCTTCTGAGATTTTACCAGTAATTTTTTTTGGACTGGTTTTGGAGGCTCTCAAGTGTCATCTTGACCTGCTGAATTGGATGACCTGACTGCAAGAAAAGCTTCAGTGGGGGAAAACTGTGGGGAGAGCAGGGCCTGTGGCAAAGTGGCTGTCCCTTCTCACTGTCCCTTCTCCCTGTCCCCATGCTTGTGTGCCTTCTGTTTGATCTGAGCTGTGCTGGAGGAAAGACTTGACTTTTCCTACAGTCCTGCTTTTCTGAGACTCGCCTGGGCCTATAGTTCCTTTTTCCTTTTCCAAAAGGAAATTGGTCAGAAGATGCTTGGGAACCAAGTGGGTTATGCCTCGCCTCCTGTGCCTCCATCCCACACGGGTTTTCTGGGGTTCTTTGCTTCTCTGTGCCCTCATGAATGCACAAACAATGCAAACCAACAGCTGTAAATGTGTACATAGTTCTACAGGAGCAAAGCTTGATGTACAGTTGTGAATAGTGATAACATTTTGCCTTTTTTCTCATTTCCAGTTTTTGTTTTTAATTTATTTTCATGAATTTGTTGTTTGTTTGTTTTTTAAAGGAAGAGTTCTAGCAGCTAGGATAACTTATTTATTTATTTATAATTCATGTGGGTTTCCAGCCCATGCCTTGCTTCTACAGCTGCTGATCCCCCGGTTTTCCATTGGGGTCCTCCCTCTGTTTCTGTCCTGTGTCCATCCCTGGGCCCGTCGTGTTTCCATTGGGTGTCTGGTGGAGGTGTGGGGTGGTTTCTTCTCGCCAGCTGTCTGTGTACATAGTTCTGGGTGCTGTTCTTTCCTTGCCACGTGCAGATCTCAGTTTGCAGATGAATTTGGGTTTTTTCCACGGGTGTCTTGTTTTTGGGGCTGGGGGGGGGGGCTGGCCCGGGCTGTCTGCACTGTCCAGTCTGTACCTGTAACCAAGTGTGTAGCCGGTGGGTTTTGTTAATAGTTAATATTGTACAGGGGAATTGAGAAATCTTATTTTTTTTATGCGGTTTTAAATAAAAACAAAACACTTGCTGTGATGGAGACATTCCTTTGTTGTGGGGTGGGACAGAGGATATGGTGTGAGTTGTGGGGCACCAGTGACCACACCATGGCTACTCCAGGGACCTTTTCTCCAGCCACACTTGACTCCAAAGATCCCACCCCAGCATGAACTGGGACCAGCCAGTCAAAAGCACCACGGGGACAGCCAGGTCCATCCCTCCACGGGGTGTTTCCAGAGCTGCCTGCTCCTGGCAGCTATCCTGGGAGACATCAAAGAGGTGCTGAGCCCTTTTCTCCCATTCATCCGCAGGCTGGTGCGGAGCATGTGCTGGAGCTGGCGAGTAAACAAACATCAAAGCGCGCTTACGAAACGCCGGATGTTGTCAGCCAAATTCAATTTCGGTAAGGCAGATCCTGTTGCTCCGGCTCTGTTGGTGTTGCATGCCGGGGGCTGGTGGGTGCAGGAAGCTGCCAGCGGGCTGTCCCCACCTCCAGCTCGGCCAACGCAGCAGAGCAGCAGAGGAAGCTGATCTGCGGATTACGAGAAGTCGGTCGCTATCAGTCAGCAGCGGTCAAGTTTTTTACCCTCCAAACTGTCAAACCCCATTTCCAGCTCTGCGGCACTTCAGGGATGTTTGTTTGTGTGTTTTCTTATCTTGGTTTGGGCTTTTTTTTTTTTTTTTTAATTATTTTACATGCGTTGAATTTTGGAGCCCTGTTTATGCATGACCTCCTGGAGCAGCTGCTGCTGCGTGCACAGGGCTGTGTCAGCTCCAGGGAAGGGGCAGCTTTCCCTTTCTGTAGGTGACTGCAAGTCCCCAGGCCAGATCTGACACAACAGGACCCTCCTTTCCTTGGCTTGCTCCAGGGCTTTTTCTTAATATCCCCATGTTCAATGAGCAGTTCCTTCCCCAGCTCACCCCGGGCTCTCCTGTCCTGCTTTCCAAGCCATGAACCTGCTAGGAGGGAATGGGGGGTCCTGAGGCCACATCCCAGCCTCCTGGAGGGACCTGCTATCATGTCTGTGTCTCTGCCTCCATGAAAAGAGTGTTAAGTTGGTTTGTTTGTTTTGCTTTTTTCTTTATTTCTTGTTTTATTTTTTTTTCCTATTTCACTAAGCTATATCTTTCATCTCCTTGGGGCTGCTCGAAGCAGGAAGCACAGCTCCAAACGCCGTCAAAGCTTAGGCCTATTTTGAGATGTGGTTTAGATCTACCCTCCTCTCTCTCTTTTCCACTCAAGACCATCCAGGAAGCTGCTCTTAGACGAACACAAACATCCCCACCACACCTCCTGCTACCCCATGGAGCCCCTCAGCACTATCGTGGCCCCGCTCAGCCCGGCCCACCCTTCCCGTAAGCGCTCGCGACTGTTGCGGTGTTTCTTAGAAAACTCAGCAGGTCCCATGTGGAGCTGGCTGCTGATAGTCCCTTGGCTTCCGCCTGTGGCTGGTGATTTTGTCACCCCCAAGCTTGTGCTGCAGAGCCAGAGTATCCCCAAGATCCCGCTGGCACAGGGAACCGTCCTGTCCGAGCGCTGGGTGTTGGACTGGTGTGTGTTTGATCCCAGTGCACCAACAGTGCTGAGCAGCAATCCATACACCGGTCTAAGTGCCACCAGATTTGTGTCCCAAGCCTCTCTGGAAAAGGATCAGCACATGTGTGATTCCCTGAGCACCAGCCTTCCTGAGCAGTAACACCTTCACGAGGACAAGGGCCACCAGATTCATGTCCCAGGTCTCTGCCACAGGGAAAGGATCATGGCAGACGTGATGGGAGACCAAAGATGGGCAGTTACAGCATCAATTGCCTGTTCTCCCCTCCAGGCTGCCCATCATCATTGCTCTCAGGGCATGGGGGAAAGAAGAGCTTTTTTCACCATTTTTCCTCACTGAGAGGATATTTCCTGCACTTTGGGGCCATCAGATATGACAGGAGAGGATGAAAACACAGGAGTTATCCATTGGGAGGTGACTCAGAGGCAGCACTGCTCTCCCACCTCCCTTTCACAAATTTTTTTTGCTCCCCTGTCAGCAGACAAAGCACCCACAATGCAGAAATTGGAAAAAAACTCAATGAAGCAGGACCAGGAGGAGATTTCAGGCTCTTGGAATTCCAGTTCTGGGAGTACTGGGATCCCACAGATGACTGAAGTCTTTCAAAGGGCCAGCCCTCATCACACCTGTGCCTTTCTGTAGACATCCATCCCCAGCTAAGGTGCTTGGTGATGCAGGAAGGACGAGCTAGTGGGGCCTGGAGCTGCAGCAAAAGGGACATTTATGTTTTACACATCCCTTTCTGGGAATGGGAGATGAGCAACTGCCAAACTTCTGCCATGGCTGGAGAAAGGCAGATGAGCACCAAGGAGAAAATCACCTGGGGAGCAGGGCCTGGGCTCACCACAGGGACGTGAAGAGCCAGGAACTCGGAGGTGGCACCTCACCACCTCCCTATCCTAAGGAAAACATCCAGGTGTCCCTGAGGCACTGTCTCAAACCCTTTGGCCTTCTTGGCACAGTGAGTCACAGGAGCTATTTTTGACTCCTGCCTGAGGTCTTAGGTCGAGGTGAATTATCAGCAAACCATGTCCCAGGGCTCCAGCTCCCCGGGAATGAACCCTTGTGGAAATCAGTCTCCAAGTGCTTTGCCAGCGGCCTGTGTGGCAACAGCATCATCTCCATGTGGGGAAACTGAGGCACAGCGACCCAACTCGCTGGAGATCTTTTGTGGTGGAGCCTGGGCTCACCTCCTTTCCCCTGCCCTCTTTCCTCAGGCTGAGATTTGCGGCAGGAGCTCCCAGCTTTAATCCCCCAGTGTCCCCACGTCCCCTGGGCAGGGGATTGAATCCTGCAGGAGCTCACACCAAAGCCCTGCCCCCTCTCAGTGTGAAACCAGGGTGAAACTTGTCCCTTCCCAGGCCTCCTGTGACACCCCCAGCCTGCTGGGACAGCGAGGGGGGCCAGGTGCTGGTTTCAGGCACCTGGAGCTCCACTCAAGACCAGAGTCTCATGTTTTGGGGTTTACAGAGACTCCTCCAAGAGCAGAGCTGCGCTAACCCTGCCTCCGTGACACATCGAAACTGCATCACTCAGCCTGCGAGTTGGTGGGGGTTTTAAAGAGGAAAAAACACTTATTCACCATAAAAAACCCCAAACCAACCACAAAACCTTTCCAGCGTGTAAAGTTGAGTCAAATTTAGCAGCTTCAGCTAGAGAAACATATTTTGAAAGCTGTAATGGGAGTTTTTCTTTCATCCCTTTCCAAGCTTTTGGTCCCCTACCTCCAGGGTAACATTTCTGTGTCCTTACTCACTGGGTTTATTACAGTTAGGAGGGGGTTAAGCAACCCCAAAAATGAAACAACATCTCCTGTTACAAACTGCAACAGCCACTTCAGTGGCCCTCAAATACCACAGAGGCACGTGTGTGAATACGAGGGGCGAGCGGGTGTCGGGATGGAGATCTCACCCGCTGAGAAAGCTGTGAGAGAAACAGAAGTGGCAAAATGTCACTTCAGGTCACCCAAAATTCTCCATCTCTCTCCCTGAAGTGGGCAGGCAGGGCTGGGGCCCTCAGCATCAGCAGCCCCAAGGGAATCCAGCCGTGCTCTGCCAAGCGTGCAGCACGGATGTGCCAGGCTCGGTGCCAGGTTACTCCGTGGAGTAGATTGCTCCCTGTAGGGTGCCCACACTCTCAAGGTGCATACACATGCCCAGGTGTGTGTACATCCCCCCCAAAGCACACAGATTTTGCTCAGTTTGGCCCAGTTTGGCTCTTGCCTTCATTAATCAGCTCCCGCTTCACTTAATCAAGGTGCAACTGTGAGTGCCAAGGACTTGGATTTCACCCTCCGGGTGAGTTTCTCACCTTTGGGGAGCGAGCAGGATGTGGGCAGAGCAGACAATGAGCCCCCCACCCTCGCCAGGGCGGAGGGGTCACTCCTCTGTTGCTCTAGCAGGGTGTTTCCAAACAAAACCTTGATAAAGCAAATAAATACGTGGAGCAGGAGAAGATGTGTGAATTGCTATGGAAAAGCGGGAGGGGAAACTCCAGGAAGCATCAGGCCCTCAAGTTGGGGAGGAACAGCAAAGCCAGCCTAGCCTGCCGGCAGGGAGGGGATGGCAGGACCCAGAGGAGCTCTGCAGCGATTCACAGATGCTAAAAGTGACCCTCGGACAGATGGACAGACTGTCCGTGCTCAGCTCCCGCAAGGGATGGGTCCCATTTCCCAGAGTTTGCAGCCGTGTTACGGGATGAGGGGATTTGTGATAACATTGTTGGGTGTGTAATATGTGATAAATATCCCAGGGGTTTTGGACTCCGCCTGGAAGGAGCGGCGTCTCCACCCAGCTCCTTCCTGGAAACTTCGCTGGTCCAGCACAGCCCCTCCGGCCAGGAGAGCAGTGCTCTCCCCGCAGCTGGGCACCCTCAAATGCGCTATTTTTGCCAGCTCTGAAGTTTCCTTTCTCCTCTTCAGCTTCGGGATGGGAAAAGGAACCGATTCTTCTGTCTCGAGTTTCATTCTCGTTCAGAATCGAAAGCTGCTGGAGATGCTGGGCTCGTTGTCAGAGAGCCAGGGCTCGCTCTGCCCCCCGAAATATCTCCCCATAGGCTGGGAGCGGCTGATGGAGAGGGAAAGAGCAGAAAGCGCTGGCTCGGGGAAAGCCGGCCGGTGCCGGTGCCGGGGCCGGTGCCCAGACACCGCGGCGAGCCCGTGCCGCCCTCTGCTGTCAGACCCAGCCTCCCGAACGGGCGGCTTTGCAGAAAATCCCCTCATTCTGAATATTTCTTCCTCTTTTTAAGTGCTTCCAGCCCTCCCATGTCCCGAAAGGCTTCTTCTTCCCTAAGGCTTAGTGGCCCCCTCAAGTTCACAAAGGTGAATTTTGTACTCAAGAAAGGACTGGACCCAGTGCTCTGGTGTAGTTGTCGAGGTGGGAGAACAGTCAAAGCTTGGAGTGGATGATCTCAGAGGTCTTTTCCAGCCTAAATAATTCTGTGGTTGAATTCAGCTCTGGCACATTCCTCCAGACCCAAAGTGCAGGTGAGGCCACCATGCTCTGCAGGGTCCCCCTTGGCTGGGAGCCATGGCATTAATTCTCCATCCACTGCCAGGTTGCTGTTTGGCAAGAGATGGATGTTGTGAAACAGGAGCTCCTGCCTCTGCCTACAGCCTCTGTCACCTCCACTGGCTCTGGTGGAGCCAGTGTGACAAAAACACCTTTGAAGGGGCAGCAGAGGCGGCTTCAGAACCTGGGCTCTGTCTGGTTTCGTTTGCAGGCACAAAGGGCTTGGGCTGCTCCTCTCCCCTTGTTTGCCCTGGCTCACCATTGGGGTTTTTGGCCAGTGAAGGATTAAACAGGTTTTTCCCCACTTGTGGGTGGGTTTTTCCTGGCATGTAAAGTCCAGGCCTTCCCCAGGGCTGCATTGCCCTTTTCCAGCTCCATTTCACACCCCAGAGTTTGTCACCATGACCCAGGGGCAGGAGAGAAGGCAGCAGGTCCTGCCATGTGCCCCAGGGCACCCCAGGGATGCCAGGCCAGGGTCTGGAGCTCCTGTGTCCTGCAGGAGGAATGTGGGGGTACAGCCCCCCAGAGCAGATCCACTTCCACTGCTGTGAGAAATGGATTTGTAAAGAATTCTCAAAACTTAGAAACTTAGTCTTGTAAAACTTAGAAAGCTCCCAGTCTTGAACATCTGTATGCAAACACTGAGGTAAGGTGTGCTGACTTAGGAAGGCCATGGAATAGAGATAGCATTGCTGAGAGAGAGAGATTGAACTAGAAACAAGTTTCAACAAGTTTGAAAATATGGCTTTGCAAAAAGACCAGATATTTTAAAGAATTAGAACTATAAAAGATGCATTGCAACAAGACCATGTATAAAACCAGAGGTGATTGGTGTTAGATGTAATAGCAGCATTGTGTGCAAAAGCTAATAGGCTGAAAAACATTTATAAGGAATTGTAACCAGGAATGGGCTGGCTTCTGATGGAATGGTGTTGAGTTTTACCCTCCATCGAGATTAATAATGGAATGAAATATTTTAAAACACCTCTCAGTTACCTCATCTCTATAAAAGCTGGGAAAACCAACACACTGCTACCACGGCCACTCAGGTCCCTGGGTGTCCTGCAGCAGCTCTCTGGCCACAGAGAGAAACACACAACTGTCCCAGGCATTGTCCTGGGGAAAGGCTGTGAGAAAATCAGAGAAAAGAATGAGAAACAATTCTTATCTTCACTTGCTGCACCTGGTATTGTGAACATGTGGAATGTGTTGTGGAGATCTGTTCACCAGAGGGTGGTTTCTGAATGAATCAGTGTGATGGTGTTTGGACTAGAGGACCAGTTAGGTCCACCTGTATCCTAACTGTCTATAAAAGCAATGGGTTTCTTTAATAGTAATACATTTTTAATAGTAATAAAATGGTTATAAAATAATAATATAATTAGAGAAATAAGAATTTGGACAATTTGGATTGGGACAATATGAGCCAATAGAAACAAAGAGTTACATACAGGTCAGGTGCCTCTTTCTGGGCAAAATAAGCCCGAAAAAGGACCCAAATTGACAGAGGATTAACCCTTAAAAGCAACAGCCTGCTGCATATTCATACACCTCATCCATGATGCATAAATTCCATTCAAACACAGGATTCTGTCTGGGCAGGGTCAGTGTCAGCTTCTTCCTCTGAATCTTCAGGGCTGAGTGAGGCGGGAAGAAGTTCTTTAAGGGAGCAACAAATTCATTTTCTCTGAGAGATTTAGGTGTCCTGTGGCTGCTATCTCAGTGCAAGTACCTTACATAGCATAGTTTCTATTTTAACATTATGTTATAACCTAAAACTATTTTTAACACACTAGTTAAGAAAATTAATACAGCATAACTTTTTGACATAACACATAAAATATTCATTTTAATATTTGAAAAAGCCAATCATAAAATAGGCATTTTTCACCCCTCCCAAGCAGAGGGTGGATGGGGAGGTTGAGCACCGCTTGGATGGTGGACAGGAGCCTGCTCTGACTGACCACTGCTTGCTGCTTTCTCTCCCAGAGTGCCAACACCTCATCAAGGGGTGCTTGTCCATGTGTAATAAATTAATAAATGAAATAAATAAAAATAAATTTTGTGTGTAATCAGAGTGGGGGTTTTTTATCCTTTTTTTTTTTTTCCTTTTTTGAATCCTAGAATGGCTTGGGTGGAAAGAGACCTTAAGTTTATTTTGCTCCACCCTCTGCCAAGGCAGGGACACCTCCAGGTGTCCCCCTCCAGGGGCAGGGCAACTCCACCTTGCTCCAAGCCCTGTCCAGCCTGGCCTTGGGCACTGCCAGGGATCCAGGGGCAGCCCCAGCTGCTCTGGGCACCCTGTGCCAGGGCCTGCCCACCCTCACGGGGAACAATTCCTAATTCCCAATATCCCGTCCAGTCCTGCCCTCTGGCAGCGGGCAGCCATTCCCCTTGTCCTGTCACTCCAGTCCCTCTCCTGGAGCCCCTTTATGCTCTCAGGTGCCCCCGGAGCCCTCCCTTCCCCAGGATGAACACTCCCAGCCCAGCTCCATTGCAGAGGGGATGGATTTTAATCTCTTTTCCCGGGCGGTTTCCCCGTCACCGCCCCCGAGCCAAGATGGCGCCGCCGGGGGCGCTGAGGGGGCCGGGGGGCTCCGCCTGCAGCGCTCACCGCGGCCGCTGGGCGGCGCCAGCCAGAGCGGCGCTGGGCCCTAGTGCGCATGCGGTCACTGCCCGTGCAGCAAAACTACACCTCCCGGCATGCACCGCGAACGCAGCCTGGCCTCCCGGCGGCCTGGAGACGAAAGACTCCAGTTCCCGGTATGCTCCAGGGAAGAAAACTGGAACACGTGACCTCAGTCTCTGATGCTTTTTGACCCTGCGGGGATACCGTCCTATCTGACGAACCCGGAAGTGCCGCGAGTCCCGCGTGGGTCGCACATGGCGCCGCTCGGCCCCGCCGCCCTTCCCGGACACCCCCGGGCGATCGGGTCCCGACACCGCGCCCGGCCCTCCCGGTGAGCCCGTCCCACCCTGCCTCCATCCCTTCTCCCTCGCTGCAATGGCGGCCCGGCGCCGTTGGGCCGTTCCGCTGCTGCCTTGACTCACGGCGGCCCCGGTACCGGCAGCACCGGCCCGTCCATCATCAGCCATCCCTGCACAGGGCGGGAGCAGCTCCCCACAACGAACACGGCGGCTCCCCCTGGTCCCGGTGACAGCTGGAGCCCGGCAGGAACGCGCGTCTGTCCCCTTAGTGTCCCCTCAGTGTCCCCTCCCTCCCGGGCTGGCGCGGGGCAGAGGGAGCGCAGGGGAGCCGGGGGGTTTGGGATGGGTTCAGGGAAAGTTTCTCCCCGGAAAGGGCTGCCCAGCCCTGGCACAGCTGCCCAGGGCAGGGGTGAGGATGATCCCCATCCCCGGAGGGGTTTAGGGGCTCTGTGGATGTGGCATTGGGGACACTTGGGGACACGGGCCGGTGGTGGCCCTGGCAGTGCCGGGGGTGGTTGGGCTCTGATCTCAGAGGGCTTTTCTGCTCTTGACCGTTCTCTGTGTTCTGTGGACCCAGCGATCTCTGCAAGACAATTTTCCTGTATCCAGTACAAGGACAAACACTCCCCTCCTGCCTGCTGCCTCTCTGGTTATTATCCTGTATTTTAGAGCACTTTTATTTTTTTTTTTAATTATTTATTGCATTTGTTTGTACTTGCAGTTGATTTTCTTTAATAAAATACATAAAGCTTTGCTTTTTCCTCACAAAACCCCTTTTTTGAGCAACTGTGTTATTTCCACATGACTGCAGTGTGTGCTTAAATGATTTCTTAAGGATTTATCTGTCATTATAGAAATGAGAACTTCACACATTGCTGCATTTCTGTGGTATTTGGTTTTTTCCTTCTGCCCAAAATTGTTTGTTGGCAGTTTTTAAAGCATAACTGAGCGCCAGAGCAGCTTCAAGGGAGCCCTGCAGAATTCCCAGGTGGGGGATTTTCTACAAAAGACCTGGAAAGGCAAGAGGAGGAGAGTGAGATTTCCAAAGGGCACTCAAGGATTGGGATGGTTTCCAGCCAGGTTCCCAGAGCATCCCTGTGAGAGGAAAAGTGGATTTGTCTTTCCAAACAAGCTCTGGGTCTGCTGGGAGATAAAACCAGCTCTGGGAGATAAAAGAAACAAGGGGAAGGGTTCCACTGATTGATGAATGGAAAAAGATATTTGCTTTTACAAATAAACTTTAGGTTTGCTGAGAAATGAAATTAGACATTGAAAGATGAAAGAAACAATGGGGGAAAACCCTGAATTCCATAAGAATTAAAAATGAAAAGGGAGGGTTGTACATTAAAGGGAATCTCTGTATCAGGTGTTTTGGGAAGTCTGTACATATCAAGTACCTCAGAAATGGGGAAAGAGAGAAGGGAAATGTGGCTGGAAATTGGGATAAGAAGGAGGCTGAGTCCTCCAAAAATGTGAGAGACCCCAGGGGATGCCCCATGGCCTCTCCCTTGATTGGAATAAAGCCAAAGGCCTGTCTGTCTCCTTTTTGGACATGAACCTCTGGTGTTGGTGGGTTAATTCTCCTAACACACCCAAGTAAAGAGCGTGAGCAGGAGGTGAAAATAGCCCAGATCGGGGCAAAGGAGGGCAAAGAAACGCAAAAAACGGAGAAAAAGAGAAAAAGGCTCAGGACGGCTCTGCGGGCTCGGGGCTGCGGCACCGCCGCCAGCCAGCAGGGGGAGACAGAGCGCGGCCCCGCCGCCCCGAGGGACAGGGGGACAACGAGCGACAAAGAGGGACACCGGGGGACAAAGAGGGACACCGGGGGACAAAGAGGGACACCGGGGGACAACCGTGGAGGTTCCGCGTCCCTCCCGTCCCTCCGGGACACGGCGGGGCCCGGCCGAGCGCTCCGAGGCACGGCCGCGGGTCCGCGGGGCGCGGGGGAGCGGCGGCGCTGCAGGACCGGCGGCGGCCGCGGGAGGGCGCGCGCGGGCCGGGCCGGGGGTCCCGGGGCTCAACTTCGAAACGACCAAAAATTCTGATTTTAAATGTTCTGAACCTAAAACTCTGATTTTAAATGTTCTGAACCTAAAACTCCGATTTTAAATGTTCTGAACCTAAACCTCTGATTTTAAATGTTCTGAACCTAAAACTCCGATTTTAAATGCTCTGAACCTAAACCTCTGATTTTAAATATTCTGAACCTAAAACTCTGGTTTTAAATGTTCTGAACTAAACCCTCTGATTTTAAATGTTCTGAACTTAACCTCTGATTTTAAATGTTCTGAACCAAAACCTCTGGTTTTAAATGTTCTGAACCAAAACCTCTGGTTTTAAATGTTCTGAACTAAAACCTCTGGTTTTAAATGTTCTGAACCTAAAACTCCGATTTTAAATGTTCTGAACCAAAACCTCTGGTTTTAAATGTTCTGAACCAAAAATTCTGATTTAAAATGTTCTGAACCAAAACCTCTGATTTTAAATGTTCTGAACCAAAAATTCTGATTTTAAATGTTCTGAACCTAAACCTCTGATTTTAAATGTTCTGAACCAAAAATTCTGATTTTAAATGTTCTGAACCTAAACCTCTGATTTTAAATGTTCTGAACCAAAAACTCTGGTTTCAAATGTTCTGAACCTAAAACTCTGATTTTAAATGTTCTGAACCAAAACCTCTGGTTTTAAATGTTCTGAACCCAAAACTCTGGTTTTAAATGTTCTGAACCTAAAACTCTGATTTTAAACCTTCCAACACCAAAACCACTGATTTTAAATGTTCTGAACCAAAAACTCTGATTTTAAATCTTCCAACACCAAAAACTCTGATTTTAAACCTTCTGACACCAAAAACTCCTTGGTGCCTGAGGCATGCCAGGGCTCTGGGGGCAGGAAGGGACCGCAGGTGCTGTGAGGTCCCACCAGGTGTCAGGTGCTCCCCATCTCCCCTCTCCAAAGCTGTTCCTTCTCTGCAGGCTGCCCCTCACCTGCTCAGGTACCCCAAAGCCCCCACAGCTGGCTCCATCCCAAAGCAGGTCCCGGCTCAGAGCTCTGTGCTTGTCCAGGGTGGGATCTCCTCTGCAGAGAGATTCTCTCCTTTCCATTTTTAATGGATATTGGCACTAACTCTGTGCAGGATGAGAGCCAGATGGACATTTCTTTAATTAAATCAAATATACAGTCTGAGAAACGTAATTAAATTAAAAATACACACTTCCAGGTGGAAGGCAGCCTTTATCTTGAGGAGACAAGGCACAGAAAGTTCTGACATCTTCTCAGTGTCAGGAGATTCTTGTTTTCATTGCAAAGCAGCTTTTCCTTTTGTTGCTGACACGAAGTTGTGGAGGAAGAAAGGAAGAGCTTGGAGGGTTTGTGCCACACCACACTGACTTTGGAGTAGTCCACTCACCCTCTAGAAATATTTCTTCCACCACACTGCCCATCTCACAGGGTTACTGTGACATCAGTCCTGCCCAGATTTTGTGAAAAATCTGCAATCAAAATCCCAAGTTAGTGCAGAGAGGAAATACATGAAGTAAGCTCTAAATACACAGATTGTACAGAAAATAAAGGAGATTTTCTAACAGAGTTGGGTGTTCTGGTGGACATGCCAGGGCTGTATCAGACAGTGCATTTTGAATTTGCTGTCAGTTGTAGAGGAGGCTCTGCATCTTTTCCTTTGTGCTTGATTTGAGGTTGGTTTTGATGTTTTACATGGTGTGATTTTTTTTTAATATGTTTCTTGCTTGCATCATCTTCCGTGCTTAGGAAACTCACCATAAACATTTGGGTTTTCTTGTAACACAAACCCTTTTCTTCTGCTTAAGGAATAATGAGCATAAGGAAATCATCACCAGTGGGTTGGCCTGAGTGAACTCAAACCCACTGCATCCACACCCTTCCCAAAAAGCCACTCCTGCACAGAAATCCACCTCAGCTCCCAGCAGAGGCTCTTCCTTCCCTCTCCTTCCACGCTGCTCCCAGATGAGGCAGCTCAGAGAGCCCAGCCCCACCTGCCCTCCCCAGGGCTCTCCCTTCCCTGCAGCACCACTAACACCCACTGGTCCATACTGGGAAGGATCAGAAAGGGCAGAAGGAAAAGCTGGGGAGGAAGAAATGGCCCACCCAGGCTGACCTGAGGCTGCTGCAGCCACTGCTGGGTGGTCCCAGCCTCCCTTTCCCCAGCACCTCTGCAGGGTCATTCTCAGTGGGTGGGCAGAGAAATCCTGGTCACAAAGAGGAACGTGCTTGCCACAGCACTGATCCAAGGAAAAGCTCAGCCCAGGCTCCACCAAGGCTCAGTTCTGAGTGTTTTGTGCTTCCTGACCTAAAGGGGATCGAATAAACTCTGGTGTGTGTCGGATTGTTGGAGTGTGGCTGGTGAAGAGGAAGGGCAATATTGGGAGATAGGAAAGGAGCTTCTGGTCTGAGAGGCTCCTTCCTCAAGTTTTCCTTCAAAATCATGGAGGTTTTTACCATTTCAAAGCTTTCTGTGGGTCCCTGTGGGTGGGTAAGCACCACAAAGCCTGGAGGTGCTGCCCTGCCCCATTCCAGGCTCCTGTGTCTGGGCTCCCACTCTGCAGAACCTCAGAAATGGGGAACCCTGGAATGGTTTGGGGTGGAAGGGACCTTAAAGCCCATCCAGTGCCACCCCTGCCATGGCAGGGACACCTCCCACCGCCCCAGGCTGCTCCAAGCCCCATCCAGCCTGGCTCTAGGGGCAGCCCCAGCTGCTCTGGGCACCAGTGCCAGGGCCTGCCCACCCTGCCAGGGAACAATTCCTAATTCCCAAAATCCCATCTACACCTCCACTCCTTTAGTTTCAAACCATTCCCCACCATCCCATCCATCCCTGGCCATGAGGATGGATTTCCTCGTGGTTTCCTCCAACAACTTAGAAATTTCCTGAGAAGTTTGAGTGTGTGGATGACCCTGCCCAAAGCTGACCCAGAGCACAGAGAGAGCCCTGGGCAGTGAGGGAGGGTGGATGCAAACCTTGCTCAGGGGTCAGAGCCCCAGAGCTGGGTCTTTCAGGAGTTCATCATTTACTCTGGCAGCCCCCAAGTGCTGAACATGGAATGGGAATCCACTAAACCACAGGGCTCAACCAGAGCAAGAGCTCAGTCAGAAACTCCTGGCAAAGCCAACAACCCCTAGGACTGGGTGAAAACCTGGAAATGCTGCTGGCAGTTGCTTTACAGCTACTTTAGGGGTGATTTTTTGGAGGGAGACAAGCAGAATAGTAGATCCTGGCTGCAAAATGGGATTTCTGAGAAGTCTGTTACACTAAAAGCACATTTAATGTGTTCACAATTCCAATACCCCCTCTCCTCAATTAAGGCATTGAATGGTGCTTCCTATGATGAGCCTCAGGAAAAAAGGGGCCAAAACAGTCTTGAATGCCATGTGAGGTAATACCACAGCAAAGCAAAGGTTAATTTAGCACTCAGAATGAGCAGGTTGGGTGTCAAGGCAGGACAGGGACTGAGAATTCTTCTGGGGCAGAACTGGGATCTCAGGCAGAAAAGATTTCACAATGAACATTCCTCAAGGTGCTGTGGAGAGAAAGCTGATGAGAACAACAAGGGGAGGAAAAACCCACCCAACACAGCAGCTTTTGTGATCCTGTGTAGCTGACTCTTTCAAAATGAAGCTGAAATGAAAAATAAATATAAAATAAAGAATTGAAGATATAAAATATAAAAATAAAATGAAATAAAATATAAAAATGAAAACGAAAATAAAAACATAAATAAAAAAAATAAAATAATTTTAAAAATAGAAAATATAGAAATGAAAAAGCCTTTACCTTTGCAATAGGTGATATCCCAAAGGGAACCTGATGAAGAGCCAGTGAGGATTTTTGATGTTTGCTGGGTCACTGATTTGTGCTCTGTGCAGCTCAGGCTCGGGGCAGTCTGACAGAGCTCAGACACAAACCCCACATTGTCACCAACGTGAGGCTGAGGCTGGGCTGTGACCCCAGCACACATCTGATGGAACACAAAGAATTCAGGCAGAGCCAGGGCTTTCCTGATGCTCCTTTCCCTGCAAACAATTCCTTCATTTTTCACCCAGCAGCAGCACCCAGCCTCAAGAGCCAAACTCGACAGGCATTTCTGCCTGCTGGGCTTTTGCAGGGGTTACTTTGACTGCTGATAAAGCCTGTAGTGTTAGGAAATTAAGTCACAATTAAATGGATTGAACAGAGAGCATTAATCTGAGCAAATTACTCCCAACCATTAGAAAACCACGGCTGTGGCCAAGTCAGACAATGGTTTCCATTAGAGAATAGCAAATTAATGCCACAGATAACCTCCTTTCCCCTAGACCCTACAGCTCAAGGAAGCTTTTTGTTCTACTGTGATACAATTTAGAAAATATTTCCTAGATCTCTGGCAGTGCAGATGATTTGTTTTCCCTGCTCAGTTGGCATGATGGGTGAGAACTCTTCTCTTTGGGAGAGCCCTGAACTCCAGCTGAGGGGAGAAGGTGTGGGGAGCAAAGAGAAATGTAGAATTTGTTTATTTGTTTTGTTGAAGTGGCACTGGAAGTTCAGCCAGGCTGGTTTCACAGTCCTGCTGTGCATTTCCAGGCTCTCTTTGCCATCTGCAGTAACATCTGGGCAGGAGAGAGGTGTGGAAGAAATGATTCATTCTGCTATTAGGCTGGAGATAATCAGGAAACAAGAGAAGTTTCCTCAGGTCTAAAGCTCCTCTTGTCCCCTGAACTCCTTCTTTTGAGATTTTTCTCCCTTATTTCAGCCATCCAATAATCTGTTTCCATCCAACCACTGTCCAAACTCTGCTTTTCCCCCTATTCCAGTGTTCTCATCATTCAGGGATCCTGACACCTGCTGCCTCCAGTGCTTCCCTCTTCCTTTCCATGGAAAAGTCTTTGTATTCTGCTGGGAATAGCTCCCTTATCTCATAAAAACAATCAGAGACACACAACCATTGCTTAGACAGCCCTTATTTCTTCATACAGTGACCCTTCCTTTAGTGAATTTGTAAATGAGTTTTCATTTCAATAATTTATCATCAAAAGGTTCTTTTTTTTTTTTTTCCCTAGACTGAATCCATAGTGCTGGAGAAAGTTAAAAATAAAAGCCTCTTATCACTGTGTTTATTTTCTCCAGGGCCCATATTCACAGGAAATTAAACATCTGGGCACATCAGTGTAGACTGAACACAGTCACCCATGTTATTTATCTTATTATCAAGAAATGCTTTTGAGACAAATTTTAGAGGAAAATCTACTGAAGCCCCTTGAGTAAGAGTTTCTGTCCCTGAGTTTCTCTGAATTTCCAAGGACAGAGCTGAGCACTTTGTATGCAGTACAACAATCTCAAGCATCCAAAAGGAGACTGAAAAGTCCTCAAATCTTACACAGAATGTCACAATAATCTTTACAAATATTATAAATAATGATTATAAATAACATTTGTAAAGCATTCTTGGTGGGACACACGTGGAGGAAAACTCCAGTGGTTTTATCCAAGTGCTTTCCATCTCTCAGCTCCATCCTCAGTCAGCAATGTTCCTGTGCTGGCAGCCTGAGGAGAAAACTCCATGTTGTTCATTCTGGCCATCAAAATCCTCGTGCTGAATGTTGAAGACCAAGACAAAGCCTTCATTGAGGGAAACAAGGAGAGTGCCTCATTCATGAGGGCAGGGAGAAGGAGTCAGGAAGATAAAATGACATTTTGCAGGCCTGTGGACAGCCCTGAATGGTGGCTGGGAGCACTTTGGAGCACGTTATCCACATGGAATTGCCTGATGGAGTGCTCACAGCTGCCTTTGCTCTGCCAGGCTGAACCAACCCTGATCCCAGCTGTCACCACACCCTGGGGACACCCCCAGAGCACACAGGGGCTGCCACAAACCCACTTGGGGCTCACAGGAGCTGTTTGGTTCTGCCACGGATGGTTCAGCTCAGTCTGAGCTCAGGAGTTTCTCCTGCAGAGCTGCAGAGCTGGCTGAGGGCAGGGCAGGAGCAGCATTCCCTGCTGGAGCCCTGGGGTCAGCTCATCCCAGGGCTGGAGCCAGCCCGGACAGCTGGGGGTGCTCACCTGGGCAGGAGAAGCTAAAGGAGACCTCAGAGCCTCCTTAGAGGAGCCCCACAAGAAATCAGTAATGAACTTGTCTGTCTGACCCATTTATTCATGACCCATAAGTGAGCTTCTGCTTTTTGCTGGAAACATCTCCCCCACACAGCCCCACAGTGGTGCTGCAAACCCCCAAAGGCAAAGCAGCCCCTCAATTCCTCTATCAGCCCCTCAATTCCTCCATCAGAACAGCCCCTCAATTTCTCTATCAGCCCCTCAATTCCTCTATCAAATTTTCCATTTTCTGTAATGAACACAAGGAGCTTCTGCTTTTTGCTGGAAACATCTCCCCCACACACAGCCCCACAGTGGTGCAAAGCCCCCAAAGGCAAAACAGACCCTCAATTCCTCTATCAGCCCCTCAATTCCTCTATCAGACCCTCAGTTCCTCTATCAGACCCTCAGTTCCTCTATCAAAACAGATCCTCAATTCCTCTTTCAATTTCTTTATTTTCTGCAAAGAACACAAGGAATTTGCATTGTGATTTTTCCTCCCAATTTCTTGATTAACTTCCACTCAGCCAAACACAGGTGAGCTTCCTCCAGCTGAGTTGCAGAAGTTGAATATCTCCTCTGGAGCCATCCTGGGAGAGCTGGGGGTGCTCACCTGGGCAGGAGAAGCTCCAGGAGACCTCAGAACCTCCTTGCAGGAGACTGAGACCTACAGAAAATCAGTAATGAACTTGTTTGTCTGTCCCATTTAGTCATGACCCATAAGTGAGCTTCTGCTTTTTGCTGGAAACATCTCCCCCACACACAGCCCCACAGTGGTGCTGCAAACCCCCAAAGGCAAAGCAGCCCCTCAGCTCCTCCATCAGACCCTCAATTCCTCTATCAGACCCTCAATTCCTCTATCAGACCCTCAATTCCTCTATCAACTTTTCCATTTTCTGTAATGAACACAAGGAATTTGCATTGTGATTGTTCCTCCCAATCTCTTGATTAACTTCCACTCAGCCAAACACGGGTGAGCTTCCTCCAGCTGAGTTGCAGAAGTTGAATATCTCCTCTGGAGCCATCCTGGGAGAGCTGGGGGTGCTCACCTGGCCCATGGTGCAAGGAAAAGGAACTTCCCTTCTTGTTCCCCAATACACACATGCACAGGAGCAGGGATCCTCACTGCTAAGCCTTGCAATAAATCTTGCTGAGTTTTATAACAGATACAAGAAATTTCCTTTACAAGCTCACTGTAATAAATAAACTTCCCATTGGTTCAATTTTCCAATCAAATGTTTTTGCAGGCAATGTTCAAATTCTCCCATTATTTCTGTGGCAGTAACTCCATGCAGTTTTTAGAGCTTTTACATTAAAAAAAAAAAACAAAAAACCAACCAAAAAAATCCCTCAACAACCCCAAATCTCTTGTTCCTTGCTGTAAATGATGACATGATGCTGAACTGGCACTGATGGAAACCAGGATCACAGGCACTGAATACATTTGGTGCATGAGATTTGGCTCTGACATATTTATGAAACACTGCAGCTAAACTGCTTCATGTGGGGTTTATTTCAGCCAGTGCTAGACTCACAGAAAGCAATGGGATTTTGGGAATTTGCTGTTACTGGTAGAGTGCACTGGTAAACTGGTCTGTGTCCTTTTAACTCAAATTTATTCAGGATTTCCTGTAGGGAATGATGACAAAGGGGAAATGTCCCTGGCAGAATAAAGCTTGAGCACTGCAATGCAAACACTGCTGCTTTCACAGGGTGAAAAATACACATTTAAATTGTACCTAGCTCAGCATACAAACATCAGCATGCTGGTTAATCCCAAATTATTGATCAGATTGAAGCAAACTGGGGGTTTTGAGGAGGTCAGCCAGAGCAGCAGACAGCAAATCCAAAGCTAAATTGCTTTTTCCACTCAACTGATCCCAGCACAGCCCCTGGACCCAGCAAGTGCAGAGTTTGTTCAGAGTGGGAGTTTGTAAAGTGCTCACCAGCTCAGGGAAAAGCCACGAGCTGCCTCAGGTGGGGAAGTGTTTAAAGCACAGTGAAAAGACAGCTTAATTAGCCCCAAATTGTGATGAACTTACAGTCCATGAATTCACACAATGGACACAGAACACACAAAAGCCTCAGCACAGCCTCTGGAAAAGCTCCTCTCTCACGGTGACCTGCTTGGAGAGTTATTTTTGGCAAGTCCCAATCCATAGACTGACAATAGTGAATTGGCTCATGGGTTATAACCAAAAATGGGGTTTGGCTACAGCTCTGCATCAGCAGGTTTTTGTGTTTAAAGCTTGGTAAAGGCTTATTTAATATCAAAATTTTAAATTTGATAAAATTGATAACATTTAGATATTTTTATATTTCAATAAAATGTTTTGATATTTAAAATTTGATAAAATTGATAAAATTTAAATATTCTAAATTTCAAAATGTGATAAAATTTGAATATTTTTGATATTTAATATTAAAATATGTTGATATTTTAAATGTGATAAAATTGATAAAATTTGAATATTTTTCATATTTAATATTAAAATATTTTGATATTTTAAATTTTATTAAATTGATAAAATTTGAATATTTTTCATATTTAATATAAAGATATTTTGATACTTTAAATTTGATTAAATTGATAAAACTTGAATATTTTCGATAATAATAAAATATTTTGATATTTTAAATTTTATTAAATTGATACAATTTGAATATTTTAAATTTTAAGTATTTTTTAAAATTGATAAAATTTGAATATTTTAATAGAAATATTTAACTAGGATTCCTGTAGGATCCACAGTGGACAAGGACCTTCCCAGGTTTTATTTCCAGCCCCTGCCCTGGCAGCAGCCCCTGGCAGGAGAGTGGGGATCAATACAAGCCCTGCCCCTGGCTGTCAGCTCCATGTGCTGCTCCATGCTCTGAGCAAGGCACAAAGCCATGGAGAGCTGGAAAAGCATCCCTGGGATGGATGGAAGGGGGAAATGAGCAGAGCAAGAGGAGGAACCTTCCTGCTGGATATAAATCTGTCTGTGTGCCCATCCATGGACACAGATGAGGAAATGCTGGGAGAGCTGGGGGTGCTCAGCTGGAGAAGAGAAGGCTCCAGAAAGAACAGAGAGTGTTGAACTGCACTGAGTGCTTTCTTTAGTTATGGTTTTGTACTGGGTGTTTGGTGAGAACTCAGAGCCCCTCCAGGGTCTAAAGGGGCTCCAGGAGAGCTGGAGAGGGACTGGGACAAGGGAGGGAGGGACAGGACACAGGGAATGGCTCCCAGTGCCAGAGGGCAGGGCTGGGTGGGATATTGGGAATTGGGAATTGTTCCCTGGGAGTGTTAGCATTCAGGAACACATAATCATGAGAAATGATTATATGCAGGTGCTTTTATTGAAGAGCTCTGGGTGTCAGGGGTACAAACCCAAATCTGACTCTGACATAGGTTTGGGATGGATATGCTTTTATATTCTATCGTTATATAACTTTCATGTTAATTATTAAACTTACATTGTTCTATTGGATACATAGATTTCAGCTAAGCATGGCCACCTTAGACTAGGAACATACAGTTTCTCATTGTTCTTCTTATGATTATACAATAATTATTTTAATTACTAAACAATCATCACATCTAACAATTATATTACTTACGCAGGTAAAACACAAGGCTTAACATTTCAGAGTTTTATCTTAGCATTTTCCAGGGCCTCACTATCAGGAGGGTGGGGAGGGGCTGGGATGGAATTCCCAGAGCAGCTGTGGCTGCCCCTGGATCCCTGGCAGTGCCCAAGGCCAGGCTGGATGGGGCTTGGAGCAACCTGGGACAGTAGGAGGTATCCCTGCCATGGCAGGGGTGGCACTGGATGGGTTTTTAGGTCCCTTCCATCCCAAACCATTCCAGGATCCAGGACATCATGGATGTTAAAGACCCCTCTCCCCTGAGCACAGCCCCACAAACCCCAGCCCTTCCAGGCTCTCTGTTCCCTGCACCCAGCCAGGTTCTCCCAAGCCCAGAATTCTCCTCCCCACACTTTGCTCATAATTCTCCCAGCATCTTCTCCAGCTGCTGCTGGAGCTCCTACAGCTGCTCTCCACCACCCACCCT
This sequence comes from Haemorhous mexicanus, assembly GCF_027477595.1. NCBI lineage: Eukaryota > Metazoa > Chordata > Aves > Passeriformes > Fringillidae > Haemorhous > Haemorhous mexicanus. The sequence continues at coordinate 4,377,860 of NC_082365.1, read as the reverse complement.
CCCAGCCACATTCCAGCAGGAAGGCCAAGTGTCTCCCACAAATCTCCACTTTTCCAGGCCAAAACCAGCATGGCTCTGGGAGAACAGCAGCATTTTAAGAGCACTCTTCAAAAAAAACCCATCCTCCAGAGCCCTTCCTCAGGAGAGGAGCACGAGATTTGCTGTGTCCAAGTCCTCACTTTGTTAATAAGGTCAAAAATAAAGCTCAGGAAGCTTTAATACTGAATAGTTTAATGTTAAAAACTCACCCTTGCTATCAATACCCTCTCAAAGTCCCTACCTGGAATCAGTGCCCCTTCCAGGGATGGCCAGGTGCAAAGCCACCACCCAGAGCAGCCTGCTGTCCTGAGTAAATGAGGTTTAAATGAGTTTTCCAGCCCCTTTTCCAAGGCAGAGCCTCCAGCAGTGCCTGCTCCTTCCAGGTGCAGCTGAGAGGGGCAACCAGAGCCGTTCTGCACCTACTGGCAAAGGGGTTTTCAGCACTTGGCTCAAATATTGCCTTGTTTATTTAGGCAGGTTAAGTGGAGATGACAGCAGAGTGTATATATAAAAATATATAAATAGAAAATATATAAATATATAAACATATATAAATACATAAATATATATTTAATGTATAATAATATGTATTAAATACATAGGTGTGTATATATATATATATATATATATATATATATATATATATATACACACACCCCAGCCTCAAGGGATTCAAAAAACCTGTCAAAAGCTATAACAGGCCTTAGAACACACAGTAAAAATACAAATATAAAAAGTATATATAATGTAAAATATAATGTATTAAATTCATAGGTTTGTGTATATATATATATATATATTAAAAAAAAAAAATATATATATATATACACACACACCCCAGTCTCAGGGGCTTCAAAAAACCTGTTAAGAGGTATAACAGGCCTTAGAACACACAGTAAAAATACAAATATAAAAATAGAAAAACATATCTATCTCTATCTATCTATCTATCTAATGTATAATAATAATATGTAGTAAATACATAGGGGTGTATATATATATATATATATATATATATACACATATATATACACCCCAGCCTCAAGAGATTAAAAAAAACCTGTTAAAATCCATAGCAAGCTTTAGAACACACAGTAAAAATACAAATATAAATACATAAATATAAACATACAATGAATATTAATATATATTAAGTGTGTGTATATATATATATATACACATACATATATACACCTCAGCCTCAGGGGCTTCAAAAATCTGTTAAAAGCCATAATAGACCTTAGAACACACAGTAAAAATACAAATATAAAAATATTTTTAAAATATATATTTAATATATAATAATATGAATTAAATACATAGATATATATACATACACCCCAGCCTCAGGGGCTTCAAAAAACCTGTTAAAATCCATAACACACAGAGTAAAAATGCTCATGAAAGGAGCAGTGAGAGATCAGTGCCAAGGCTGGGGCAGGGAAGCCCAAAGGGAAGGAATGCTGCTGTTCCAAGGGCCCTTCTCCTTTAAGTGCTGGTCCCCAGCCTGGCCCGAGCCAGCAGGGCAGAATTCTCTGTGCCTTATATGGTTTGTTCTGAAATATTGGTTTTTTTTTTTTAATGACTCCACGGATTTTTTTTCGTCCTATAATCACACAAAAAACTTGTTCACATAATTGTCTTCATTAAGTGAAATCATCAGGGCGCGTGAGAAACATCCTGGGCCTGGCTCTGCCGTGGAAAACCTTCCCATGGAATCCCCACCAAGTGAATTTGTAGTTTTTGAATCCCCACCAAGTGAATTTGTATTTTTTGAATCCTCACCAAGTGAATTTCAATTTTATTTGAATTTCACTTCCTATCCCAGTGGCTCTCAGAGGGCCTTGCCCAGCACCCCACACTGTCCTGGGGCTGGTACTTGAATAAAGGGGTCCCAGTTCTGAGGCTGCTGCTTTGGGGCTGGTTTGGGGCTGGTTTGGGGCTGGATTGGGGCTGGATTGGGGCTGGTTTGGGGCTGGTTTGGGGCTGGATTGGGGCTGGTTTGGGGCTGGTTTGGGGCTGGTTTGGGGCTGGATTGGGGCTGGATTGGGGCTGGTTTGGGGCTGGTTTGGGGCTGGTTTGGGGCTGGATTGGGGCTGGTTTGGGGCTGGTTTGGGGCTGGTTTGGGGCTGGATTGGGGCTGGTTTGGGGCTGGATTGGGGCTGGTTTGGGGCTGGTTTGGGGCTGATTTGGGGCTGGTTTGGGGCTGATTTGGGGCTGGTTTGGGGCTGATTTGGGGCTGGTTTGGGATATGTTTGGGGGAGGTTTGGGGCTGGTTTGGGGCTGGTTTGGGGCTGGTTTGGGGCTGGTTTGGGGCTGGATTGGGGTAGGTTTGGGGCTGGATTTGGGACTGGATTTGGGCTGTTCTGGGTCTGATTTTGAGCTGGTTTGGGGTAGGCTTGGGGGAAGTTTGGGGCAGATTTGGAGCTGATTTTGGTTGATTTCAGGCAGGTTTGGGCAGGTTTGGAGCTGATTTGGGGCTGTTTTGGGGCTGATTTTGTGCTGCTTTGGTGTATGTTTGGAGGAAGTTTGGGGCAGGTTTGGAGCAGATTTGGAGCTGATTTGGGGCTGGTTCTGGGGAAAGTTTGGGGCTGGTTCTGGGGAAAGTTTGGGGCTGGTTTGGAGGAAGTTTGGGGCTGGTTTGGGGGAAGTTTGGGGCTGGTTTGGGGCTGGTTTAGGGTTGGTTTGGGGCTGGTTTGGGGGAAGTTTGGAGCTGGTTTGGGGCAGATTTGGAGCTGGTTTGGGGCTGGTTTAGGGTTGGTTTGGAGCTGTTTTGGGGCAGGTTTGGAGCTGATTTGGGACTGGTTTGAAGCTGGTTCTGGGGCTGGTTTGGGTCTGGCTTGGGAGAGGTTTGGGGGTGTTTTGGGCCTGGTTTTGGGGCTGGTTTGGAGCTGGTTTGGGTTTGTTTTGGGGCTGGTTTGGAGCTGGTTTGGGGAGGTTTGGGGCTGTTTTTGAGGGTGTTTGGGGCCTGGTTTGGAGCTGTTTTGGAGCTGTTTTGGGGCTGTTTTGGAGCTGGTTTTACACCCCCTGCAGAAACCCAAAGGGGTTAAACCCATTCCCGGGAGGGACCCAGGCCCTGCCAGGCTGTGCAGAATCCCCTCCCACCACCTTGTTCAGAGCTCCAAGTGCTGAAAAGAAACTCCCAAAGTCTTCCGCTCGTTTGGCAAGCGACAGAGAAATATTTCTGTTTGCACTTAGCAACACCCTGAATCAGAATTTTCAGCACAAAATCACTTTACGGAGCCTTTCCCGGTACTCCAAGCTCATCCCAACAGTTTCTCTCTGGCTTCTTGCCTTTTAGAAATCTGCAGGGCTGAGAAATTTTTCAGGGGACTTCACTTAGGGAAGGACGTCCAGAGCTTCCCTTTTGCTCTTTCAGAGTGTCTTGCTTGGTTTATTAAAAATAAATTTATAGGAAAGGCAGGATAGCACTAAAAATACCTCCAAATTAACATGGGAGCATGGAAATAGAAGTATATAAATGACTGCAGTATGGTGGGGTTTTTTTGCTTTATGACAGAAAACAGAGCTGTGCTGTCTGCACACCAAGATGGGAACTTTATATTTTCTGTCTCAAATATGAGTTATATAGTAAGTATTGAATACTTTTTATTACATATTAGAACAAATGTAAATTATTGACTCTAAATATTGAATATAAAATATTAAGAACTCAAATCATTATAGTGAACTGTTTCATATAATAGCATAGAGTATAACATTTACATATGGAAATTATATATAATATTATCTATTCCAATAGAATAATGTATAATAGATAACATATAATATATAGCATATAATGTATAATACACATTATTATATATTTAATATATTATATTGTAAATATAATATAATATAAGAAATATTTTACAATGATGAGCTCAATCAATGCACTTATTAAAATGAATAAGGTAAAATATGTAAAGTTTGTACCTCCTCAAAGCAAAGCCATCCTCTGAGCTGCCATCTGAATTCACACAGTTTCTCATCTACTTTGGCTTAGAATTAGAGCCAGGAATTTAAGAGCTGACCTTGCTGCTGTTTAATAGAAAAACATTAAACATGGATCCCAATGCTGAATACTGTCTGTAACTGTCTGAAAAGTTCTTGCTTTATTAAAAAAACAAAGCAGGGCAAAAGGGAAAACTGGTAAAACAGTTTCAAGGCAGCTGCCTGGAATTTTTCATGGTAATTAGCTCAGTTTATAGACTTCAGAACTATAAACAAGACTCATTAAATAGAGCAGAATGGCATTGTCTAAATTTACAAAACTACAGATCAGCCTTTGTGAGCCCTCAGGAAGGCATTTAGCTCTCATCCTAATCAGATATCGTGGTTTAAACCCCCCCAAATGAGTGAGGTGGATCTCTATTGTTGTTTTATCAATGATAGCATCTTTAATTAGAGTAAAATGGTGCACACAGGCTTTGAAACACAGGATCCAGTGCTGGCCTCTGTAGTTGTGCCAACAACAAACTCAGTTCCATGTTCTGGTGTTGCACTTGACTGCCTGTCTCCTCAGTTTAAGGGATGGGGCCTGAGGCCACAGCCATGACAGAGAGCTAGAAATAGCCCTGGCAAACAACTGACTCTGGAATTCTTGCAGGAACTGGGAGAAAACAATTCTAGATCTGCAAATGCATTCAACTGCAAGGGTGAGCCTCATGCTGCACCTTAGGTGGGACCTTCAGGAGAGAATTGAAACCTTGAGCAAGGTTCACGTGTGGGTGAACAAGGTTCACATGAGAGTCACCAAAACATGGAATTATGGATTCCCAGAATTACAGAGTCCCAGAATCCCAGACTGGATTGGGTTGGAAGGACCTCAAAAGCCATCCCATCCCATCCCATCCCATCCCATCCCATCCCATCCCATCCCATCCCATCCCATCCCATCCCATCCCATCCCATCCCATCCCATCCCATCCCATCCCATCCCATCCCATCCCATCCCACCCCTGCCATGGCAGGGACACCTTCCACTGTCCCAGGCTGCTCCAAGCCTCAATGTCCAGCCTGGCCTTGGACACTTCCAGGGATCCAGGGGCAGCCCCAGCTGCTCTGGGCACCCTGTGCCAGGGCCTGCCCACCCTCCCAAAAATACATTTTCTGGAACATGGCTCTGTGTTTTCTATGGAAAAATATCAAATATCTGTGAGGAAATGTTACATTTTTTCTATCCAGAAGCAGAACTGAGGAGCAGGAGCCATGATCAAGCTTCCCTTTTCCCCAAGACAGAAACTCAGCAGCTCTCAGAGAGGAGCTGGGCATCCCTTGGGCATCCCCAGGCTCTGGGTGTAGCAGCATCACCTCCCCAGATGTTCAGGAGAAAAACTGCTGTGCCCCTGCAGGGCAGGGGACACAAACTGCAAGATATTTACACTAAATTTGTCATTTAAAAATAAAAAATTACTGCAGTGGGAGCTCTGAGAGCTCCAACACTGTCAAAAGATTAGAAGCTAAATACAATTAGAGTAGAAGTATTGGACTTTGATGAGCCTTGTGAGTCCCTTCCAGTTTGAGAGTTTCTATGATTTGATGTTTTAACTGTTTCTTTTACCAAAATATTGCAGAAATGGCCAACCTAGCCCAGAGCAGGTATGTTCCTAGGAGACAAAGGTTTGGTACAGCTGAGCTGAGCTGGAATGTTGTGCTCTGATGCAGATATTGATCCATTGATCAATTCAGATATTGAGGAATTGCGTGGGCACCCCTGGTCACAGGTGAGGCAGCTCAGACCCAAGGCTGTGATTGCACTGGTGGTTCTTAGTTTGGCTGAACTGGAGCAAGAGGAGAGGAAAGCCACAAGAATTGTTTAGAAATAATAGTTTGTAAGAGGGGAAACTGTAAATAGTTAGAAAACTCAAGGTATTGAACTGTTAAAAATGCTAAAATCATAGAAAAGCTAAAATCACAGAATATCCTGAGCTGGAAGGGTCCCACAAGGAGGATCCAGCCCAGCTCCTGCACAGGACAACCCCAAAGCCCACCCTGTGCCTGAGGGTGTTTTCCAACAGGATGATCTTTCAAAGGCTCAGGACAGGAACAGGGAGTTGGACACGATGATCCTCATGGGTCCCTCCTAATTTCAGATATTTCATGATTATTTAAGGAAAAATATTCTGCCTTGTGTGGGGTCACAGCTCAGAGAAGACTCTTGGTATGGCCTTGCTGAGCTTCCATCAGGCACCTTGGGGCACTCTGATGGACACAGGTTGTTCATCAAAACCCCAGCACCACAACATGAAAATTAATTCAGTATTGGAGTTGAAAGGATGACCTAATTTCTGCTCTGATTTCTCTTTATTAAAGCCCATCTAATTTCTCTCTCTCCTCAGTTTCAGTTCTATTAGGATGACATTTCAAATCTCAGTGCTCTGCATGAGTTCCAGAAGCAGCTTGTGCCAGTGGGAAGGAGAAGTTAGCATCTGAATGAATTTCAGCCTCCTGTTTTGTCCTCAATGCTTGCTGTTCCCTTTTCAGATCTGGAAAGTTGCAGAGTGACATATCTCTGGATTTTTTATGTTGTGATTCCTTTCTCCTAGGATCTATGCCCTGCTGGTTCTGGGAAACTTGTGACCTCTGCATTTTTAATTAGAACTCGTAACTTTTTCCATAGCAACATATTTTGATGCTGCAAATACAGAATCTGTCAAATCAAACAGCTCCTGGTCAGAAGAAATCCAAATATATAGAAAAGCTGAGCAGTAATAAGATGTAGAATATGGCACAGTTAAGAAAAAATTTAAAAGAGGCAATAAAAGAAGGATGGAAAGCTTTGGTTGATTTCTAAGTTTGATTTTAGTAATTAATTAATCAATACAAATGATTAAATGGTTGTGTCAGTACCAACCTGGTACAAAGGAATGAACTGGTCTCAGGAGATATTTTAGATGTGGAAAAGTCTCACTCACAGGGATGAGCAGTAGAAGCAGGTGGTGAAAGCAAAAGAAATCCTCTGAAACAAAACCCAAGCTCAGAATATTAATTTCTGTTATATTAACAGAATAATGGAATTAAATAGGATGGGTTAAGGCAAATAATTTAGTAAAACACAGCAGTTCTAGATGGACTTTTTAAAAACCATTGATTTATGATGCATACCTTGGATGTGCCAAAAAAGTATTTCCTTCAACAACAAAGTTTTGGAACTTTTGTCATTTGGCTTTACTGTTTAAGGGTTACTGCAATGCATTCACTGATTCTCAGTTACAGACATTTTTGGTACTATTGTTTTTACTATATTTATTTACTTTATCTACTATTTTTATACTTTATTTACTATCTCACTATACTTATTTACTATTTATTTATTGATTTACTATATTTATTTAATACAATTTGGTATCATTTATTAATTATTTACTCTGATTTGGTATTACTGTTTTTTTACATCTCTGTGAACTTTTTAAAGATATTTCTGTGCCAACAGAGACCTGTGCAGAATATTGTCACCTGTTCCTTGAACTTACCAAGTAAAGCACTACTCAATTTCCTCTCTAGCATGAAAAGTCTTGGGCAAAATTATTATTATTTTCTGATTAACCAGACTTGTGCTCAGTCTCATAATCAATTATTTGGGGTTCCTGTTCCTGCTTTAAGCAATGATTTTGTTCCAGGCTAAGAAATCATCCTGCCTTTCCCAATTCCCCCCAGCCCCTCACCCTTCTGCAGGGCCATCCCTCTGGAATTCCCTGTCAGGCCAGCAGCCAGGAGATTTCCATGGGCTTGTTCAGCTTTTTAAACAAATGTTGAAGTGCAGGAACATCTTCTAGAAGCAGAAACACCAATGTGGGAATGGCTGCTTTGGTTTCTTCCCTCTGGTTAGTGTTAGACACATGATTACTGTGCCTTTGTCTCCTCCATCTGTTTCCACTTTCCATAAAAAATGTTGGGATATGAAGTTCAGCTTGGTGTGATTTAACCTTGCTTTGCAAACAGGGGGTTCCTGGGTGCTCCCTTCTCACAGAGCCCCGGGGGTGTGTCTGGGCAGAGGGTCACCAAACCCTAACATTTCCTCACAGATATCTGATATTTTCCCTCAGAAAACTCAGATCCACAGTCCAGAGAAATGTCCTTTGTAGTCTGCAAGGCTGTCTAAACAGAGTATGAAAATAGATGACATCACTTACACAATTTGGGTTTTCTCCACCAAAATGAAAAGCTCCATTCGTGTGAACTCCCCGACAATTGTCAGAGGAGGGAACTTTTCAAATGAAATGCTTCATCTCACTAATTTAGAGCAACAAAAACCACAACACTGCTCTGAAGGCTTTGATTTCCACAAGGCATGACGTTTTTTAATTTATTTAGAAGCAGGATGGAACAGTTTCATAAATCTCCTGCCACATATACCATCCACTTGGGCAATCTGACAGCTTGCTTGCTGGAATACATGAGGCACAGAAGGAGCATCACTATATTTATGTGTGCCCAAAAAGGACACAATATTATTTTTAAAAACCAAACAGAAAAAAAATTGGAATGTTTTGGAGCTGGAGGAATGAAATTTCCTGCATTTTGCCTTCCAAGTAGAGATGGTTCAAGGTTCTGCCTGCAGCAGCCAGATTTCTGCCCAAGGAGCTGGGACTGGCACTGCTTGGACCAACCCAGCCCCATTCACTCATTCCCTTTGTCTGGCTGAAGTTTTCCCAGCTATTTCCTCAGATCCTGGCTGTTCCTGGGCCCTGAGGATGCCACAACCCCAAAGAGTTTTATAAATCCAGAGGGGGAAATGATCTGTCTGTCGCAGCCAGCAGAGAGCCCACGAGAACCTCTGTGGGGTTTTAGCAGCCAAGCTGCTGCCAAAGGAGCCAAGATGGGATCCCTGACCTTTCCCAGCCCTCCTCCACCCCGGGCAGCCCACAGCCTGCTCTGGAAAAGCTTCAGCTCAACCAGGCAGCAAAATTAGAAACCTTCTCCAGGGACACTCTTACTCTTACACCAAAGCACTCCTCAGTGAGATGGGGGATGGAAAGCAGGGAAGAGCGAGTGCAGAGAGTCCTGTCCCTCTCTGAGGGGTTCCCACAGCACACTGGGAATGCCCAGACACGCTCAGGCAGCTGTAGAGGGGTAGGAGCAGAGCCAAGCCCTGGCCTGTGATTCATGGAGCAAGAAAAGCATGTTTGAGCTGAGGAACAGCAGCATTCACTGTCAGAGCCTGAATGAGAGATGTGGGACTCCAGGCAGCTCTTCACAGTGCAGTTTATCCCATCCAAGGTGTCACAGCAGCCCAGGGCCATGGGTGACAGAGCTGTGCCCACAGCTGTCAGCTCCAGCTGCAGGCAGGCCTGGAGACCCTTTGGGTTTGGTTACAGTGCATTCCATACTTTTCTTTGCTGAGCATCTCAATACAGCAGAACCAATCTATCCCTTAACTGTTACCTATAGCCTGTCATAACTCCTGCCATTACCATGTTCATGTCACTGCTCTCCAGTCACTCACAGTCAGTACATCACAGGTCCAGCCAGTTGTTTTTCAGTTTTCTTGCAGTGGAAAATTCTGAGACCTTTTTTCTACTTGCAACATTTGCTGCCTTGTTTGCCTGTGCTCTCTTTCTGCTTGGTAAAAACATCTTCTTGTTCAACGTTTATCCTTTGCTCTAAGTCATAAAACCCCTTCTAACTAACACACCTTTTTTTATCCTTTGCTCTAAGTCATAAAAACCCCTTCTAACTAACACACCTTTTGCTTCTTTAGTTATCCAGTAAAACCAGCTCAGCATTTCTTTTCTTCTGTATCAAAACTTGCTTCCACCTCCATTCCTTCATCCTTTCTGCTAAGCACACATATCTGGGAGACTTTCTTGTCAAACTTTCATCCTTCCCAACACTTCACAAGTGTCCAGATCCTCTCATCCCCACTGCTCACACAAAGCTGACTGGCATTCCATAATGGAGTTGTTTTTTCAAAAATTTTTTTGGGAAATTTTTTTATGACTGTTACTGAAAGCTTTTTGAAGGTTTGTGATAACTGTGTAATTTCTTAGAGAAATCCCTGGTTATTATAGTCTCATTTTTATCCTAAGTCACCATAGCAAGGTGAAATAATGAGAATGGAGAATTGTCCAATAAATTAAAAATCAGATATTGCAATGAACTAATCCCCAGGTATTTCCAATAAACTAAAAATCAGATATTACAAATAACCAGCTGCAGTACAGTAATGTTTTTAAGTTCAGGTCAATAGTTGTTGGGTTATAATTAGAGGTTTTAGGTGAAAGCTACCAAACACTTTGTCCAATTTTTGTGACCACTTCCAGCTCCTGTCTGGCTCTGGGAAAATGCAAGGATTGGGGAGATTTTGGGAGGATGAGAGGTTTTGGGAGATTTTGTCCCACACAGTGCCGAACCTGACCCTGCATCAGCCAGAGGGAGAGCAGCTGCTCCCAGGGAGCTCCAGGTGTGTTTTGGAAGGGGAAAGCAGAATCAGCAGAGAAGCCCTGGCAGGTTTGGCAGCTGCTGCCCCACAAACACAGAGGAGCTGCTATTCCAGCAGATTCCCAGCCTCCACACCCTGAGCATCTCTTTTGTGTGCTCCAAAAGCTCTTCTGTGCAGGTGCTGGCCCTAACAAGGCTCTGTCCCTCTGGCTGCTGGGGGCAGTGAGGGCAGAACCATGGAATTCTGGAATTCTGGAATTATTTAGGTTGGAAAAGCCCTCTGAGGTCATGGAGTCCAACCTTTACTGCAGCACTGCCGAGGCCACCAGGAGCCCCAGCCCCATGTGCCCTGGGCAGCCCAGTGCAGCCCCTGCACTGGAGAAATTCCCCCAAGTCCCACCCTGAGCCTCCCCAGCCCAGCCTGAGGCCGTTCCCTCTCCTCCTGTTCCCTGGGATAAGATCCCAAATGCCCCAGGCTGTCCCCTCCTGGCAGGAGCTGTGCAGAGCCACAAGTCCCCCCTGAGCCTCCTTTTCCCCTCAGCTGCTCCCCCCAGAGCTGTGCTCTGTTACAGGCACACCAATCTGAAATGACAGGATTTTCCTGCAGGAATGTGGGAAACACAGGAGAAAAGCCACAGGGCTCCCAGCTCAGCCCAGGAGGGAACAGCCTGGGCTCAAAGGGCCTGATGAAAGCTCAGCAAGGCCACACCAAGACTCTTCTCTGGGCTGTGACCCGATAAAAATAATAATATTTCTCCTTAAATAATCATAAAATATCTGAAATTAGGAGGGACCCAAAAGGATCATCGTGTCCAACTCCCTGTTCCATGCAGGGATAACTAAAACTAAGCCATAAGACTCATCCAGAAAAAAGTAAAATAATGATAGAAATATATATAAAATGCACATAACCTATAATACATTGCTATATATATAAAAAATATACTGTATTTTGTATGTAATACATTACAGGATGCATAAATGCAATCACCACAATCCTATCAGGATGTAAAAATTATTCTCTCACCTTTATAAATCTTTGTATTACAGTAACTATCCACTGTTTTTCTGTAGCCTTTTGCTGCTTTTTGTGCTTCCACTGACAGTCTAAGGTACCTCAGGTAGGCAAGTGCTTTAAGTGCTGTGTTTGTCCAGAACTGAGGAGTATAAAAACCATGCACAGTAAATAACTGACATAAAAACAGGTTTCCCTCTTCCACTCAAACCTCTGTAAAGGCAAAAAAAAAAAAAAACACAACAAAAAAACAAACAAAAAAAAAACAAACAAAAAAAACCCCAAACAAACAAAAAAGGAGTGGAAATAAAATAATGTCTGCTCTCAACTGTCTTGCTCAATGTAACAACTTCAAAACTCAAAACTTGGCTTCCTTTCTCAATGAATTCCATATTACACAGTGGCAGATAAATGTAAAAAACATTTAACACAAGCTGCCTTCACACAAGGAGTGGATCAGCTCAAACACTGTTTAATTAAATATCTTCCCTCTTTATTAAATATCTTCCCTACAATCATCTAAAGGACATGGGAGTGCATAAGATTAGGACACACAGGTACTAAAGAGCTCCACAGTATCCTGTCTTCCTCAGAAAGTTGCATTTTAGGGGTTTCTCAAGTCAGAAGTCAGCATTGGTCCTGCCTGGGTTCCTTTACCCCCAAATCTACAGAAATTTCCCACGTTCACAGCATTCTACAGCAACAGGAAGAACAGCCATCCATCTTCTTTCCTGAGAGTGGATTTTGTTGCCCCCTGCTTCCCATGATGTAAAAGCACACAGCATCACCTTTGCCATGGCTCTCAGGACTCAGTTCCATCAAATTCCTCCCATTTTTCCCACTATTTTACTCCTACTCCCATCATTTTACTCCTTTTCCCATCATTTTACTCCTTTTCCCATCATTTTACTCCTTTCCCCCACTATTTTACTCCTTTTCCCCACTGTTTTACTCCTTTTCCCATTATTTTACTCCTTTTCCCATCATTTTACTCCTTTTCCCATCATTTTACTCCTTTCCCCCACTATTTTACTCCTTTCCCCCATTATTTTACTCCTTTCCCCCACTATTTTACTCCTTTTCCCATTATTTTACTCCCTTCCAGACTGAAGTATTCCACATTTTCCTCTCTTTCTGCATAAAAAACTGCATCCTCTTCACCTCCCCCTTGTTCAGACCTTTCCCAGCTCCCTCCCTTGCCCCTGGAGCAGTGGAATTCCTGCACATGTGCCCAGGCAATTTCCACAGGCACAGAATTTATTCTGCAGGTTGCCTCACGTTAGAGACCAATTAAAAACAAATCATCCAAATGTAATTAATTTTCCTGATTCTGAACAGTCAGCTCAGAGCCAATTACTCTTAGTAATTCAAAAAATTAGGTTTTTGAAGGGCTTTTTTGTTCGTTTTTGTTGGTTTTTATTTTTTTTAATGTATCCTGGTGCATCACTTCACATCCCTACACTGACCTTTACCTTTCATTCCATTTGACAGAAAATGTAATGCAATAACATCCTCCTGCAACTCCTCAGGGGTCAGAAGCCCACCATGCAAACAGAGTTTCCTTGCTATTTTCCATTCCTAATCCCTTCTGAATACCACAATCCTGGGCTGAGACCCCAGGACCTCCTGGAAATCAACCCTTTAATCCCATTTTTTTTTCCTACCTTCTAAAAGATCCATAAGGAATTTCTTCTCCTGGACCAGGACAGCCCAGCAGTATCAGCACAGAAATTGCCTTTCTGAAATGCATGGCTGTGATTTTGAGCTTGTTTCAGACTGGAGAATTTCATATTTTTATTTGGTTCCATTGAAGTAAAACCACCTAAAGAGTGGAAGCATTTCAGGAGGCTCAGGGGGAACTTCTGGGGACAGCCAGGTGGGGCCAGGGGCCAGGGACAGCAGAGAGGAAACACCCAGGGGGGTCAGGATGGACTTTGAGGAATATTTCTTCACCAGGTTTGTCCAGCCCTGGCACAGCTGCCCAGGGCAGTGGTGGAGTCACCATCCCTGGGGGGATTGAAAAGCCATGTGGGGGTGTGGATTAGTGGTGGCCTTGGCAGTGCTGGGTTGCTGAAAATGAGGAATTCCAAGCAGGCTGAAGAGGAGCAAAAGAGGGGAGTGTTCACTCAACCCAGACTGGTTGTAGTTTCAATTTCTACAGCCCCTTACAGAACTCCTGTTTGAGCACTTGAAGAAGAGGGGCCTTTCTGCTGTCTGAGGTCTGAGTGCACAGAACAGCATGAAATATTTCTGTCTCTGCAGGCACAGTTCACCTGCCACCAGGAAGAGATCAGTTCATGGAGAATCACACCAAGGACAAGTGAAATTGTATTTGAAGGTCCCTTACCAGAAACAAAAGCATCCCTCAGCAGCAGATTGCTTTGTCACCACTAGAACAAATAGTGAACATCCTGCTCAAGTTTGGGAGATTAAGGAATCATTTTTCCTGAAGGTAACTGATTTTACAGTTGTCAATAAGTGGAAAATAACTTTTTAAGAGGGGCTCCTCAGAGAAAAGCACTCGGATTCCCCCAGTCCTGGGGCTGTGGTTGATGTTCTGTGGCAGAGGGGAAGGGGAAGAGGAAAGGAAGGGGAAGAGAGGAGAACAGGACAGGACAATGGAGAGGAACTGTGGAACTCCTCTCCCTTTGCTGCTTTTAGATTTTGTCAGGAAAACAGAACACATAACAATTATCAACAGAACACATAACAATTATCAACATCAATGCTATAATCTTACACATATTTTTATAAGGCAGTTAAATCCTTAAACAACTTGATTAATAAAAAACAGTGATACCAAAATTTACCAATGTTGTCAATAATTTCCAGAATATTTTGTCTCTCAGGTGATGTCAATAATCCTAATTTACCAAATTCTATATGTCATCATATTAAATCTTTCCAGACAACTTTAAAGCAGTGATGGAAACACTGAAGTTTTCCCTGGTTGCTGTCAGCTGTGGAATTCTGAGCCATGTTTAGGAGATGGAATACACCAAATAAACCAGGGAATGAGGCCCTCAGAGCAGGGATTGTGCCCCTTCCATTCAGAGCCCGTGGCTCAAGGCTCCACAGGGTTCAGCCCTTCCAAGTCTGCTGCATCTCCAGGGAATTAATTAACTTAGAAATAAAAGAGCAGGATGACAGCTGATGGGAGGGCAGTAGATACACAGAGGTTTTTCCACATCACTGTTTTAAATTTAGGTGACCAAACTTCGACCTCTGGTTCCTGCACTCAGGGTCTGGCTCTCTGTAGAAGCCTTTGAATGCAAGAGGCCATGTCCAAATGTCACCTTTTATCTGGGCTGGATGGGAGGTGGTATTTTTGGCAGCATTAAGTTTTTTTTCTAGAATTTCTTTATGTCCCATATTTATTTTATAGTTGTGTGTCCCTGTCCTCTGGGAGCCTTGGTCTGAGAACTCTCTGCCGTGGTTTTGGTTGGTATTTGAATGAACATTTAGCTCCTTTTTTGTGTCATTCAGTCACGTTTCTCCCCTCCCAGGACTGAATTTGGGTTTCTTTACCCCTCTTTGGAGAACTTATTGTCCAGCATTAATTCTCTGAGGCCACAGATTAACCACCCTGGCATATTTAAAGTCTAAAGTTTGAAATAAAGTGAGAAATAAAGGTGAAAAAAAAGACACAATGTGAGAATAAAAATTGTATTGATCATCTGGCAATGTTTCAGGAGCTACATGGAATTTGTTCTCATCTCTTAGTGGCAGTCAATGAATCTCAGTTTCCTTTTCCAGGGAATGCCTATAGGGAATTGTTTTTTAATACTAAAATGTTGTAATACCAAATAATATCCCATTATCTTAATTTCAAACATAGCAGCCTATTAAAAGTTGAACCTAGTGATCTGCTGCTCTGGAGCTTAATTTTGCAGAAGGCAAATCACTGCTCCTCAGGTACTGACTCCTCAGAAATGGCATTTGACTTGGTTTTTCCTTGCTGAGTTCCAGTTTTAACCAGTGATCAGCCTTTGTTTCACTGCTGGAAGACCCTGCAGAATTCCCTGGCCCAGCACCGTGTGCCAACAAGAGCCAAACTCCAGAAAAAGGAAGAAAAGCCCACACTTGGTGTGTCTGGAGAGCTGCAGGCCATGGATCCACCTCACCCAGGATAAAAAGATGGAAAAGAAATAGACTGCAGCAGCTGTGATAATAACCAGGCATTCACACACCAGTCTAAACAGTTTTGAAGAGCCACAGGTGTGCTCTGGACCACAGACTTCTCCTTTCCCCAAGAGAAAACATCCACAGAAAACCAGGGAGTGCTGTACATCAGGGTTATATCCTTAACTTCACAGTCACAGAATATCCTGAGCTGGAAGGGATCACTGAGTCCAACTCAGACACCCCAAATCCCACCCTGGCATCCCTGGAGTGGTGCCCAAACACTTCTGGAGCTCTGGCATCCTTGGGCAGTGCCCAGCACCCTCTGAGGGAAGAATTCCTTAACTGCTCTGACTGGATCTGAAATTCCTTCATGTTTTCCACCACTGGCTGTTCTCACTTCTAAGAATTCCGAGGGACCCTTGAATACTGGGAAACATTGCAATTGTGGTGAAAAGCAAAGCAACACCTTCCAAAGAGCCTGGAACAGCTCTGGAACAGATGCTGATCCTTGCCTTGAGGTCAATATCTGCTGGTGAGTCGCCAGGGCAGAGATTAGAACGCTGTGTTTGTGTTGAGATTATCTGCTGTGTCCTGGGATTAATGGAGGCTGACATTTGTGTGCTATCACCTCATTGTTATCTGCTCCTCTCAGGCTTTGTTGGCAGCTCCATAAGCACCTCCCCCATTCAGCTGAGGAAGGGGAATAGGAAAGTGGAAAGGTCAGAAGTCTGAAGTGATCTTCACCATGTGCTTCACTTTTGTATCACAAAAACAAGTGGAGAACTGCAACCCCAAAGCCAAAGGACAAAAGCTCTTTCTCCTCTGGGGTGCAACCACCTTCTCACACAGGATTTGTGTCTGATTCTTCTCCCAGCTGCACAAGACAGTAACAGAACGAGGGGGGAAAGGTTTAGACAAGAAGAGGAAGATTTAGATCAGATATTGGGCAGGAATTGTTCCCTAGGAGGGTGGGCAGGCCCTGGCACAGGGTGCCCAGAGCAGCTGTGGCTGCTCCTGGATCCCTGGAAGTGTCCAAGGCCACACTGGATGGGGCTTGGAGCAGCCTGGGACAGTGGAAGGTGTCCCTGGCCACGGCAGGGAGGTGAGGCTGGGTCATCATTGTCCCTTCCAACTCAAACCAGTCTGTGATTCTGTGATAAGATTTATTTCCAACACCCCAGGCTGTAGCTGAAGTTTGCTGAGACACTTCTGCTTTTTCCTTCTCCTGCTGGAACTGGAGCACCACATTCCAAACACCTGCTCTTTGCACAGGGAGAAAAGTTCCAGCAGAGAAACACCTGGAGGAACCCTGGAGTGGTTCCACCATGGGCAGGGGTGGCTCCCACTGGACCAGGTGAGATTTGGGGTGCTGCAGAGCAGAGCCTGAGAGATCAGTGCACTGCTGGAGCTCCTGACAGAAACACATTTTCATCCAAAGCTGGAGGTAGAGAAAAGCCCCAGCTCAGCACATCTCTTCCCAGCACAAAAGAACTCCAAATGCCAGGAAGCTCTTCCCAGAGAGCCTGGGGAAATCCCATCTGAGAACTCTCCCAGAGATGCCTTTGGACTCTGCTGGTGCCAGAGGGAGCTGCTCCCTTCAGTGACACTCAGAAGCTGAATTACCTCTCCTTGCTGGTTCTCTCCTGTAGAAGTTCCCAGTGGGACCCAGTGGTTTCCACCACCAACACAAGCAGCCACTTTCCAGAAGCACCAATCATACCAATTATCATTTCATTGCCCTGATTTACAAGGCAGAACAAAGAGTCTGAAGGGGAAAAGAAGCCCAGTTTACAAAATTCACAACAATAAGCTTTAATATAATGCATTAGTTTCTCCTCATTTGGTTCTAGAGAGGACAATGTGATTCCAGGAATGTTTGGGCCAAAGAGTTTCAATGTCACTGAAAGCCTAATCCTCAGAAAACACTGGAAGATGAACTTTGACTGTATAGAACTTTAAATAAAAATAGCTTTTTTACTAATGTATTCTTCCCAAGTGCCTGCTTCTTCCTAGCATGTTTCCCATCCCAATACTGTTTTTGCAGCTGGCAAATGACACTGCCAATGAGTCTTTATGTTCAATGTTATTTAATATATTCCCATCAGAAAGCTATTTTTACTGTACAATTTCAATATCTTCTTGAAGTGTCTTGCATGTAATGTTCATATTTTAATTTACATTTCTTTCCCATAGGGTAAGTAAATAGAGGTTCAAACAACAATATTGAACCAATTTAGGTTTGTTTGCTGAGAGAAGGGATCTTATAGAATGGAAAATTGCTTTGTTTTACTGAAAATAAAAAGAAAAATGCAACTTTTTTAGGCAGTTATCCTGGAGATAATGGATAGACCACCCTCCTAATGGGAGATTTGCACTTCATTTTATAGGTTGGGGGAAATAACGTGGTCGATAATCATTATAAATGGTGGGATGGAATGTTCTCAGAGTCCTGTCCCATTCACAGAACAACCACTTTGACAGGTACATCCTTCAGCCTGATGGAAACACCAGCCTGGCCTGGGGCTCAGAACCATTTTATTTGGGGTTTGAGGAGCAGCTATGAGTTATACAGGTTTGTCCAGGACAGATCTCATCACACCAAGGCATTCATTCCCTTCCTGCTGAACTGTGCAGTACAATAATAATAATTAATACACATCCTCTGATCCTTCTCTCAGACTGAGAAAATTTTTATTCACACACAACCAGTATAAAAATACTGTGACCTCTTTAACAATCTTCAAGCCAATACTTTCTGCTGAATTGGAAAAATAATCTAATGTGGCCACAGAAATAATGTTAGTGTTTTATCAGTGCTGTTCCCGCCAAAGGCTGGATTATCTGTTTCACATCCATTTAAACACAGGAAGGTTATAATGGGGCAGACAGCAATCTGGGCTTTATTGGCTGGGAAAACTGACCTCATAAATCTGATTTGATACATCTGTCCTTTGGGCTGTCTGCATGTATGCCCATGCATCCACTTGGCCATGTGCCTGCTCAGTGGTGGATCAGCTTCTGTGGCTACTGCTCAGAGGATTTTCCATCTCCCCCTCCCTGCTGCAAAAATAAATACACTGAGGGAAGTGCAGAAAGGAAAAAGTGTTTATGGGTGCTTGGAGGTGCTTAAGAGAGATGAGATATTCTTGGAGGAGCACTCAGGAAAACACTGATACCACCCAGAGCAATGCTGAGTGTCCATTTCTGGCAGCAGACAGGGGTGTTGCTCCCACTGGCACAGGGTGTCCGGAGCAGTTGTGGCTGCTCCTGGATCCCTGGAAGTGTCCAAGGCCAGGGTGGATGGGGCTTGGAGCAGCCTGGGACAGTGGAAGGTGTCCCTGGCCATGGCAGGGAGGTGAGGCTGGGTGAGATTTAAGGTCCCTTACAGCCCAAACCATCCTGGATTCTGTGATTCTGTGATTCTGTGATAAGATTTATTTCCAACACCCCAGGCTGTAGCTGAAGTTTGCTGAGACACTTCTGCTTTTTCCTTCTCCTGCTGGAACTGGAGCACCACATTCCAAACACCTGCTCTTTGCACAGGGAGAAAAGTTCCAGCAGAGAAACACCTGGAGGAACCCTGGAGTGGTTCCACCATGGGCAGGGGTGGCTCCCACTGGACCAGGTGAGATTTGGGGTGCTGCAGAGCAGAGCCTGAGAGATCAGTGCACTGCTGGAGCTCCTGACAGAAACACATTTTCACCCAAAGCTGGAGGTAGAGAAAAGCCCCAGCTCAGCACATCTCTTCCCAGCACAAAAGAACTCCAAATGCCAGGAAGCTCTTCCCAGAGAACTTGGGGAAATCCCATCTGAGAACTCTCCCAGAGATGCCTTTGGACTCTGCTGGTGCCAGAGGGAGCTGCTCCCTTCAGTGACACTCAGAAGCTGAACTACCTCTCCTTGCTGGTTCTCTCCTGCAGAAGTTCCCAGTGGGACCCAGTGGTTTCCACCACCAACACAAGCAGCCACTTTCCAGAAGCACCAATCATACCAATTATCATTTCATTGCCCTGATTTACAAGGCAGAACAGGATGATCATTAAGGTCCTTCCAACCCAAACCAGGCTGGGATCCTTCCTGATCCTGTGATTCCCTGTGAGGACCATCCTTACACAAGGCTGCACCCCAAATATCAACTCCCACATCAGCACCAAGGCTTGTGCCTGCCACCTGAACAGCCCATCCCAAACTTGCTCTTTCCATGATGATAAATGCTCCAGCAGAGACTCAGCTGGAGGAGCCATGGAGTGGTTTGGGTTGGAAGGGACCTGAAAGCCCATCCTGTTGCAATTCCACCACCCCTCCCACATCAACACCAAGACATTGCTATGCACCACCTAACCCAGCCAAAAATACCCAATTTTCTGAGAGCCCAAGCTGTGTGTAGGGACTGAAGTGGCCCTGTGTGATCCCAAACTGGGGGTTCCAATCATTGCAGGTGCATGGACGTGCTGGGCTGCCTTTCCTGCAGTGGAATGTCCCAGTTTGTCCATCACCAGAGACACCTGGGGGGTTGCTGTGTGCTCAGTGCAGTGAGTTACTTGAAGGAAACCACCACCAATCCCTTTTCCCTCCTGTTTTCCAGCCACTCCATGAGTCAGGACTCCCCATTCAGCCTTACACAGTTTTCCACCAGCAAACCAATCCAATAGTGCTAGTGAGTAAAAGAGTAAAAAAGAGTATTTTTTGCTCTTTTCCTTTGTCTATTTAAACAGAGGTCCAGGTACCAATCATAGACTCATTAAGGCTGGAAAAGGTCATAATTGGAAGTTTTTGAAACAGCTCATACAAGGTCAAGAATGTGCTTGCTCCTTCTGTTCTCTTCCCCTCATATCAAGGACCTTTGATGTAAAACTTCAGAAGTGCTCCTATTATGTTCTACATAAAAAGTGAAATATATGATAGAAGTAGGAACAAATTAAAAATTAAATATTCTCATTTTAGAACACTTCCCTCCTGCCTTAGTTTTTCTTTTTTATGATAGACCCACAGGTAATTCAAAGATTGATAAACACTTCTGTTTCAAATAACTGATGTAGTTGATAGATGCAAGAGCAGCAGCAAAGTATGTTAAAAATATTAAAACATTAGAAATATATGTAAACCCTAAGCAGCCTGGCTTGGAATCTGTACTGATTCCTGCTTGTTTCAGGCTCTGCTGTTTAACTTCATAGTGGGAGAGCAGAGGATTAAACCCCAGATTAGCCTCCATTCTCTGGCTGGATTTGGCAGTCCAGCTGTTTAGAAGGAAAGCAAAGAGGAATAGGCTCAGGCTATTGATCCAATTTTCTGCTCTGTGCTGAGAGAACACAGCAGCCTGAGCTGATTTTAGAACAACTCCACTTCCCAACAGCTCTCCTCGTAGTGCAGGATAAGATAAGAAGATCATGGGAACAGCAGCTGATAGACTAATCCAGCCATTGATTTCTCCTCCCTGCTCACTCCCTGGGTTTTAATTGAGTTTTGTGGTTCAGCATTGGTTTCAGCCCAGGCTTTCCGAGTCAACCAGAGTACAAAGTAAAGCAATGGGAAAAATCAAATTCTTGAATTTTGTCCAAATGGAATTGGACAAAAATAGACTCAAAGATTCTCATTGCAAATTGGACTCTGGAATGAAGGTTGTGTTGGGGGGGTTTTTTGTTGTTGTTCTGGTTTGGGTTTTTCTCCTTTTCACTCAGTTCTTGCTTGCAACAAGGCCAATGTGAAAAGGAGAATGCTGGGAAAGAGATATTTTCTTGTTCCCAGCAAGCAGGTTAAAAAATTGAGGGAGCTGGAGGTTTTGAAGAACTCCCTTTTGACACAGAAGTCACAGAAGAAACTTAGCAGACAGGGACAAGTTGCTGTCAGTCACCTCTTACACAAATACTTCCTTTGCCAGCCATGCTCCAGCTCAGTTTGCTGGCTCTCCTCAGTGCTCTAAGTGCTAATAATTCAACTGCTGGACATCCAGAGGCATCACAGTGTTGAACATAATTCTAAAAGAAAGGGAGTAATTTAAAAATAGAGATGAACACTTCCCTTCCCCTGCAGCACTGGGCAGTCTCTCCATGCCCTGCCTGCCCCGCGCTTCAGACAAGTCACAGATTTTTCCACCACCTTGAGGACAATTCCTGGATCTCTCTTTCCTTTTGCTTTACCTGGACAAGGCCCTTAAGAACTTAAAATAAGGTTTACAAACATGGGTGATGGTTTGTTTGATCACTTAGAGCCAAGGTTATGGATGGTAATTTAAACATCTCCTTATTCCCCAGCATCCCAAGCAAACTGCAGGGAATGGAGGCTCCCTCCTCATTAGCAGAGCTGACTCAAAGCCTGGTTCCAGTCCCAAAGGACACTGTGCTGTGCTCAAGTGGCAGAGGAACCCACAGGCCACGTGGGAACAGAACATCCAGGATGGAGAAAGGAAAAGCACACACACAACACAACTTTTCCCACTGACCACAGTGGTGTAAAATAACTCAGGTTCCACAAAAGAGCTGCAGGTATAAAATCAGTATCAGACTCAAAGAATAAGGGAGGCATTCTTTGAATATCCTGTAAGTTCCCCTGGACTTCCACAACTCCTGAGTAGATGTTCTTAACAGGGAAGCATAAAGCACATGTATTACCTGAGATTTCCAAGTGTGAGTTCTGCCCTTAATGTAGCAACACTTGAAATTCCCAGGTTAATTCCCCAGCAGAATTCCTTACCCATGTGACAGCTTGAATTTGGAATGACCCAGGTTTTGGAAAGGCTTGTGGAGTAACAAACACAACATAAAATTGTCTTTGCTTTCCTGAAAAGAACAGTACAAAGAGGACAACCCAAAATACCAACTGTCCTTTGGTGCATAACGAGGAACAGCTTCAGGACACAACGTGGTTCTGTGCTTCCAAGGAATGCCAGCACAGCAAGGAGGAGGGTGCCAAGGCACAGCAGCATGGCAGGAGCTCCTGCAGAGCCAAGCCCTCAGCAGATGGTGGGCAGCCAGGCAGGAGCCAGGCGTGATGTTCCCCAGGAGGAGCTGCACGTCCCCGTGGTGTCACCCAGGGCACTGCCAGGCTCCCAGAGCTCTGGAGATGAGGGAGAGCCCCCAGAAACTCTGAGCAGTGCCACCATCCAGACTCCTTTTTATGGCAATGACTGCTCCAGTCTTATCTCCTTCATGTTTGGGAAGTGCATGGCCTGGGCATTGCACAAGGAAAGAGGGAATAATATTGATCTGCAGGTTAGAGGCAGAAACTGGTCTGGGGTCAGAGCACCAATTAGTAACTGGTTTGGGGACCACAAGCCCAGTCTGTAACTGGTTTGGGGACCAGAAGCCCAGTCTGTAACTGGTTTGGGGACCAGAAGCCCAGTCTGTAACTGGTTTGGGGATCAGAAGCCCAGTCTGTAACTGGTTTGGGGACCACAAGCCCAGTCTGTAACTGGTTTGGGGCCCACAAGCCCAGTCTGTAACTGGTTTGGGGACCACAAGCCCAGTCTGTAACTGGTTTGGGGACCACAAGCCCAGTCTGTAACTTGTTTGGGGACCACAAGCCCAGTCTGTAACTGGTTTGTGGATCAGAAGCCCAGTCTGTAACTGGTTTGAGGACCACAAGCCCAGTCTGTAACTGGTTTGGTTTAAGTGGGGCTTTTCCTGCCATCTATAACCTGGGCTCAAGGTGAGCTGGCCAAAACTTGGCCCTCTCCCCCTGATTCCAGAACATTCTGTACTTCCCAGTCCTGAGGCTGTGCTGGAAGTTCATTAACCCATTGATTCCAGGCATGAGGCAGTGCAAATCCCACAGTGCCAACCCCATCCCCTCCATCCGTGGGCTCCCATTCCTCAAGAGCACAGAGTGAGTTTTGTTTGCTACACGACTGCATTATATAAAGCTGCTGCTGGCAGTATCAAAACATATTAAAAGTTTAACTAAGACAATGTGTTTGAGAAGAATTTGCTCTCTTTGGAGCTGGAATGTCCCCATAAAAAGGCATGCTCTGTACGAGAGTGAGCTGTCCAATGATCTGTTGTGTCCTGGAGTAAACCCTGCTCTCCTCAAACCCAAATTGGTTTGGATTCCCTCTGTGCATGCAAAGAGCACTTCCAGCTCCTGCTGCAGCTGCATGGCTTAAACCTGCATTGGTGGCTGATTGTCACAGGTGGACTTTCATGTCACAGCAGGCCTGGGGACAATGCCACAGAGGCTCCTCAGGACACCCCTGGGAGGGTGTGTCCAAGTGTCCCTGAAATCCAAAGCTGTTCCTGTTTGCAAGGCTTGATCCACTACAATGGCTTGGCAAAAACCATAAAAAGCTATTTTCCTAATCCCAAAGTTCTCCCTTTTCCTACAAGCCCATTGAAAACACTGTAATTCCATTGAAAGCCCTAGAAATCAATGGAAAACACTAGAAATCAATGGAAAACACTAGAAATCAATGGAAAACACCACTAGAAATCAATGGAAAACACCACTAGAAATCAATGGAAAACACCACTAGAAATCAATGGAAAACACAATTATTTCTGGCTGGTTCCTTGTGCCTCCTCCCCACCTCACCTGGCCTCTCACCACTTCACCCCATCTCTGTAGCATCTCCAGCTGTTCCACTGTTTCTCCTTAAAGCTTTGTGTTCCCCAGTCCTTGTGGTCCCAGGAAGGACCTGGGAAGGCCAAGGAAGTCCAGGATACATAAAAGTTGCTTGAGAGCTTCACTGCACTCAGTGAAAATTGCATGAGAGCTTCACACACTGCTGATAACTGAGGGATTTTATTTTGCAGACTCTTTACCAGCACTCCAGAGGAGGAAATCACAGTGAAGATGAGACAAATTCTGTGATACTGAAATAAAAACCTGGTGTATGAGTGTGACAGCCCTACCAGGGGCTCACTCCATGCCTAGTTTTCCTCCCAGGAAAACTGAAAAGCTTTGTTTTCATTCAGTTTTCAACTCAGAATAATTCTCCCAAGCAGAATTTTGCCTTTTCCTGCAGAACAGCTGAACAGCCTGAGCACTCCCACACTGGCTCAGCCCAAAGGTAGTTCTGGCCTGGAGTTCTGCCCCCAGCAGAGCCAGAAGAAGTGTAAAAAACAAGTGTAAGAAACAGGGCAAGTGCAAAGCAATTCACTGGTGGATGTGCCCTCCCAGTTTACTGCCTTTTTTAGAAGTGAAAACAAGTTGTAACATTGGCAGGGAGCCAGAGTGTTTTACACTTTCATTATCTCCATTGTTATACAATACAGAGTCAGGTCCTGGAAGATGAGTAGGATATTAAATATTTCTTGAGCTTTGCTTTAAAAGTGATTATTTGCACTTCTTTTCAGCCTTCCCCAAAGCCTCATTAAGGCTGATCAATAAAGATAAGCAGATGTTGGACAGGCAGATGATGAAGGGCAAGTCCATCCTTGGGGTCCCTGGGGTCAGGGCAGGGTCCCTCCAACTGGGAAATCTTTTTCAGCTACTTTAAAATGTCCCACCCCCAACAGAACCATAAAACCATGGAATGGTTTGGGTTGGAAAGAACCTTAAAGCCCATCTTGTTCCACACCTTGTGCTAGACCAGGATGCTCCAAGCCCTGTCCAGCCTGGCCTTGGACACTTCCAGGGATGGCTAAATTGTCAAATGCATCTCCCCCAAGACTGATTTAAGTTTATATTCCCAATTTCACAGCAGGACTCCCTCCTGCATCCCCTGTACCTGCCCAGGGAGTGCTGGAAGGAGGAGAGCTGAGTGCAGGAGCCTGGCTCAGACCCACACTGAGGCACAGAACACTTACAAAAAAATGCCAGGACAGCTTTCATAACTCTGCTATTCTGATCCTTTGTGACAGAAAGGTGGTTTCAGCAGTGATGACCACCCTAAAAAACTGGGTTCCCTCTAAAAGATACAAACCCAGCTTCTCTGAGCCAGGTGAGAGGTGTTTGGTAGGCTGGACTTGTGTCCAGGCTGGGACAGGACCCACTGGGTCTGCCCTCCCTCTGTGAGAGCAGAAAAGCTTTTCCAGTATCTGCAGAATTTAAACCACCAGAAAAACAAGGGATCAGCCTCACAAAGCAGTAGAACTGCTCTACTCCACAAATAAATCCCAGTGCAGAAAAGAGAGATTTCCCATGAATTGGTGTGAGCCTGGTGCCCAGCTCTGGGCTGTTTCCCTCACTCAGGTTAAACACACCTGGCTGTCCCCACACAGGGGAGGCCTCTTCAAGCACATTTTCCTCCTTAATTAAAATAACTTTGAAATTAATCTTGAAATTTAAATAATTTGGAAATGACAACTGGCCTGTGAACAGAACAAAGGACAGCCCAGCAGCTGGGCTGATCAGATTGTAGGGACTGGCAAACAGGTCCCAGGGAGCTGGAATTCAGCAGGGAAAAGGATTTCTCCACATGGAGAGGGGATTCCTTGGGGTTTTTTAATGAACATTTAGTGCAACTGATGGCTTGATGCTGTGCACATAAAAATGGTTTTATTGGATATCATCATTGCTGGCAGATGAGTCAGGAAATATGTGAGGCTCAGAAATCACCTGCACAAACCTTGGGGCACCTCTCTGCATCCACCAGCAGGTCCACGAGCAGCTCCAGGCTCTGGAAGGGCACAGGGGAGTGGGGAAAGGCTCTCAAAAGGGAAGTAAAGAGATTAAAGAGATGAACGAGCTGCCTTGAGAGGCTGGGGCTCCTCGGGCTGGGGAGGGAGGTGGGGAAGGTCTGCAGGGGGTGAAGGTGATGGGTGAGGTGGGGTGGAAGAGCTGCTCAGGACCCCTGGCACTGCTGGCACCTGGGGGTACTCACTGACAGCAGCACAAGGAGTGACAGAGAGGCTGCACAGCTCGTGGAGATTGCTGCCAGAAAAGGTTTGGAAGCAAACAGTGCCTCAGGCAGACGAGCTCATGGACAACAGGTTCATCCAGATAGAAATGGAATTGGGATAGGGGTGTGCCTTCAACATCCCTCCTGCAACCACTGTGAGTAAATCTTACCTCCAGCTGTCACTTCTGGGCACAAAATGCATTTTTTATTCTTTAAAATCTGCTGTAGTCACTAAACTTTTTTTCTGTCCCTAAGGAAATAGGAGTAGTAGCAACAATAATAAATAATACAAATAATAACAGCACAAAAAACAAACAATAATGGTAAGGAATAAACAAATAAAAGAACAAATAATAACAGTAACCAATAATAACAATAACAAATTAAAAATTAAATTAAAAATAATAATAGTAGTAGTAGTAGTAGTAGTAGTAGTAGTAGTAGTAGTAGTAGTAGTAGTAGTAGTAATCCAACCAAAACTCCAAGCCAAACCAAGCCAGTCCATTTTCCACAGAACACAGCCCCACAGAGCTCAGCTTCCAGGCATTGGTATGTAAAGAGTGAATAACAGTCCTGGTTTTAATTACTGCCCTGCAACAGTGCTAAGAACAGAGATCCATGCTGAACAGCAATTCCTAAGTGTGCTCCTTCTTGGAAACACAGAGAAGGGCTGGCCAGGGAGAATCCTGCAGATGGGATTCTTTTACAAAGTTGGAATTCAACCTAAGGAAATTAAATCTTGAATGACCCGGGGGGCAATCTGGGGCTCTCCTCAACGTGTGGCCTCTCTCATGTTTGCTGATTTATGGTAAAGCACAGGTAGCTGGAAAACTTTTACAGGGCAGAAATGTTTGAAGAAATTGGCTGATTTATGGTAAAGCCTATCCTGGTAGCAGAGCCTGGACAAATCCTGGATGAACTTTAAAGCAGCCAGGTAATTCCTGTTATTGCACAGTAATTGCTAACTCTGCCAAATTACCTTTTTGTACCTCAATTCCACGGCTTGGTGACATTTTGCTAGTTACTATTTCTGTCTCCTTTCCACAAAAGTTTTCTTAAAAACTTCCAGCAAAACCAGTGCCTGAGAAGGAAGCTTTAAGCAGAGTGTTCACAGAAAAAGACCATGTTCAGACCAAAGAGCAGGAAAAGGTGTTTCATGAAAAGCCTAATTTCACCCTTAAAAAATTAAATACCAGCAACTCAAATGCCAAAGGGTTTGTCCCACCCCCTCCACAAGATTTAAGCAAGAAAGCAACATTCCCTGAGAGCAGCAAGTTCTCTCGTGGGGTCTGTTCTACAGCAGGAGGTCAAGGGGCACTCTGGAATGTTTTGGGGCACTCTGAACAAAGCAGATTCTTCTGTGGGAGAATCTTTGGCCCAGTGGCCACAGTTCCTGTGGTGCTGTGTACATGAATTTGCTGTCCAGGGCCATGGGAGCATCCCTGGAGAACAAACACAACCTGATCCCACAGCTGTGGCCCCAGTGCTGCTGCACACGAGGATCCAGCCCTGAAAGGAGGAGGAATTGTGCCATGATCATATTTCATCTGCCCACTAACGGGGCAAAAAGGATCAGATTTGAATGCTCATCCCCTGCAGATAGAAAATCCCTTAAGCAGCTGCCAACTGCCAGAGGTCATGAGCAAAGCAGGGTCCTGCAGGAGAACCATTGCCACTGTGCCAAGCTTGGGCAGGCACAGCTCCTGCCAGAGGGGTGGGGGAGCACTGGGGACCAGGGAGGGGAAACACGAGGCCATTTCATCCATCAGAGCAGGGAGGAGTCACTCTAGGCCAGGGATGCTCCTCTCTGCTTCCAAACCCTCTGCAGCAAGGAGAGGAGTGATGCTGAAGCCACAGATTCTCAGGGGATCTGGAATTCTGGTCCAGCAGCAGGAGGAGCAGCAACTGACAGAGCCAGAGCACACAACCTCAAGCTGCACCAAGGGAAATTTAGGTTGGATATCAGGAAGAAGTTTTCCACAGAAAGGGTGATAAAGTTCTGGAATGTTCTGCCCGGGGAGGTGGTGGAGTCCCCATCCCTGGGGGTGTTTAACAAAGCCTGGATGTGGCACTGGGTGCCAGGGTTTGGCTGAGGTGTTGGGGAATGGGTTGGATTTGATGATCTTGAAGGTCTCTCCCAACCTGGTCATTCTGTGAACTCTGTGAACTCTGTGATTCTGTGATTCTGTGATTCTGTGAATTCTGTGATTCTGAATTCTGTGAGCATGCAGACCTCCCCCAGAAGGGTCCCTTTTCATGCTGCCATTGGGGGAGTGAGTCCTTCAGCTGCTGAGCTTCTCTGGCAGTGCTGGCACCCCCCAAAACAGGATCCCCCTGTCAGACTGTGGGTGTTTGAAAGATTGATGCTGGCACAGTGTTGGCAGGCAAAAATACCCAACCCCAGCACCAGGCAGGGATGGTTTTTGCTGGCTCTTTAAACGCCTCTGTCAAAGAGATGAATGTGAAAGGTACACCAGAGCAGGTGTTCTCCTTCTAAAAATCCATCAGAGCAGCTTCTGTCCAAGGAGAGAGACCTCAAACAAAATCCAGCATCAGCAAACTCTGACAAACAATGGTTTCCAAGGAGAACTCAGACTTCCACCCAAGCCTGGCTCAGCCAAGCACAAAAAGCTCAGTCCTGGGGAAAAACTTTGCACCTGCTCAGCAGAATTTCTTAAAAATATTCATTCTCTCACAGAAGAGCATGGAATAAACATCTGAGTGCTGATTCTGAAAATCCATAATTCCTCTAATATTTTATATAGCATGTATGCTCTCATTTGATCCTCTCTGCCAATGAATGGCTGATAATTAATGATAGAATGGTTTGGGGTGGAAGGGACCTCAAATCCCATCCCATTCCAACTCTGCCATGGCAGGGACACCTTCCACTATCCCAGGGTGTTCCAAGCCCTGTCCAGCCTGGCCTTGGACACTGCCAGGGCTCCAGGGGCAGCCACAGCTGCTCTGGACACTCTGTGCCAGGGCCTGCCCACCTTCAGAGAGAATTTCACCCTACCATCTAATCTCAACCCACTCTCTTTCAGTTTAGAGCCAGTAATAAAAGCTTCTATTAAATAAAGCATGTATTGCCTGTGCATTCCAGAAAGAAATGGTTGTTATCTCTTCAAACAACTGTCAGGCCAAATGTGTGCAGGGTCTGAAGCAGAATGTGAAGTTTTTCTCAGAGCTCTCTCTTTATGTCACTGCCCCTACAATTATGTTCTGTCTGTAACAGCACTTGAACCATCCCCAGACATTTTAGTCAGCTCAGGCTTTTGAGATGTTTTCATTTAGAGTCAAAGGGTTTCTTTCTCCTGGGCAGTGCAGAACCAAGTGAAAGAGAAAGAAAGGATGAGTGCAAATCACTTCAGCAGTGCAGCACAGCTGAGTGGCTGTCCCTGCTCAGTTTGGATTGCAGCTATTGGAATTCAGCATGTTCCCATTGATTTTCCAACATGCCCAAGCTGCACTCCCCATGTGGTATCGACTCAGCTGGGGAGCCATGAGGCAGAGACAGTTAAGAAAATATTTACAGGAGACTGAGCCTTACAATAAATCAGTAATGAACTTGTTTGTCTGACCCATTTATTCATGACCCATAAGTGAGCTTCTGCTTTTTGCTGGAAACGTCTCCCCCACACACAGCCCCACAGTGGTGCTGCAAACCCCCAAAGGCAAAGCAGCCCCTCAGCTCCTCCATCAAAACAGCCCCTCAGCTCCTCTATCAGAACAGCCCCTCAATTCCTCCATCAGACCCTCAATTCCTCTACCAACTTTTCCATTTTCTGTAATGAACACAAGAGAATTTGCATTGTGATTTTTCCTCCCAATCTCTTGATTAACTTCCACTCAGCCAAACACGGGTGAGCTTCCTCCAGCTGAGTTGTAGAAGTTGAATATCTCCTCTGGAGCCATCCTGGGAGAGCTGGGGGTGCTCACCTGAAGAGGAGAAGCTCCAGGGAGAGCTCAGAGCCTGAAGGGGCTCCAGGAGAGTTGGAGAGGGACTGGGGACAAGGGATGGAGGGACAGGACACAGGGAATGGCTTCCCAGTGCCAGAGGGCAGGGCTGGATGGGATATTGGGAATGGAATTGTTCCCTGGGAGGGTGGGCAGGCCCTGGCACAGGGTGCCCAGAGCAGCTGGGGCTGCCCCTGGATCCCTGGCAGTGCCCAAGGCCAGGCTGGACAGGGCTTGGAGCACCCTGGGACAGTGGGAGGTGTCCCTGCCATGGCAGGGGTGGAACAGGATGAGCTTTAAGGTCCCTTCCAACCCAAACCAGTCTGGGATTCTGTGATCTCTTTCCACTCACTTTAGCTCTGGGAACAGCTCTCAGACAAGTTTACACAAGTTAACAATGTTCTGCTTCCTGCAAATGTAGAAGTGTAAAAGCTAAATATTCTTTCAGGTAAAACAGAC
The DNA here is from genome assembly GCF_027477595.1 of Haemorhous mexicanus. Lineage (NCBI taxonomy): Eukaryota > Metazoa > Chordata > Aves > Passeriformes > Fringillidae > Haemorhous > Haemorhous mexicanus. The sequence goes on along the minus strand of NC_082365.1, from coordinate 4,347,105 downwards.
ACCATCTTCCACTCTGAGTGTTTAATTTCAGCTCTTTATAACTCTTCCTCACACTCACATCAAAGCACCCCCAGCACAGGCAGGGGAAGAGGGTTGCTTGTGATACAGCTTTTCTCATGTAAAGACTTAGCATTACAAGGAAGTATTGAATGCAATGCACACACACATTTAAATAAGCGTCTCTGAAGGAAATAAAACTTGTTAAGCTCATCCCATCCCTTTATACTTTTACAGGACCTCTGAAAACTGTTTGATGCTCCGTGGGTCCCTTTCTCAGTGACCTGACACCTCTCTGAAGTGCCAAGATTTTATGAACAGCAGCTGTACTTGCCCAAGTTGCTTCCAAACCCACAAAGATTTCAGAAATAAATGAGGGTTCATCAAAAGCAACATTTTTCCTCGAAGGCTGTTTCCTCTAAACCAAAAGAACACTGACACTTCTTCCCAAATGCCTTGTCTAGGACTTTCAGCAGCACAAAGACACAGGTTCCAGGAGGAATCCATTGAATCATTTTGGGTTGGAAGGGACTTTAAAGCTCATTTTGTCCCACCCTTGCCATGGCAGGGACACCTTCCACTGCCCCAGGCTGCTCCAAGCCCCAGTGTCCAGCCTGGTTTCAGGCACTGCCAGGAACCCAGGGGCAGCCCCAGCTCCTCACTGAAAAAGCTCATCCAAGAGATCATGGGAGACTTTAAACTGTGGTAGAAGCAGAGAAATAAGTGGATGCAAAGCAGTGGAGAATCAGGATTCATTCATCCTGTGCTTGCAAGGCTCTTTATCCAGCTGCCCCTCTGAGTCCAGAGCACATCCTTTCCTTATCCTAACACTCCAATCCCTCAGCTGGCCCCAGTGACCTGCCAAAGCACGAGAACCCTCAGCTCAGCTCACAGAGGGGTTGAGCAAGGCTTTCCTCCTTAAATCTGTGCCTCCAACCACTGCTGAGGGAGGAGGATTCACCTCTGAGCACAGCAATGCCCTGGGATCAGACATTCCTCCCTGCACTGCTGCCACACCTTCTCCAGAAGCTGACTTGGTGTTTGTTTGGGTGACATGGGAACGTCAGGAAGAGCAGACAAGCTCCTGCTCCTTCCCAGGCATCCCAGCCTGCTACCATCAGCCTGCTGGGTGAGCTCAGGAGGAACGAGAATGTGGGACAAGAGCAGGATTTCCTCAAGACAGAAATTAGTGCTGGTGATACTGATTAAGTACAAACACAATGTTTTGTTGATTACTGTGTCCAAAGGAGCTTTTAAGAAAAAAAAGGCAGTTTTCTTAGAACACGGTTTTAAGAAAAAACAGGCAGTTCTTGCCAAGAAATGCTCTTAGAGATGCTCAGCACAAGTGTGCACTAACTTTTATGTAAAGAAAAGAAAAATCCTATCATTTTATAGCTCTCATCTGATGCTGTTTACTGCAGTCACAATGGGCTCTAAGGCTCTTTCCAATTTTCCAGCACAAAGTCCTAATCTGAGGATGTCCTAATGAGGCCAGAGAAATGCTCAGCCCTGGCACAGCCTGGCAGTTCTGCCACAGACCCTGAGGCTTTGGCCAAATCCCCAGGTCAAGGTTTGCAGGCAACATCTGAAGAAACTCTCCCTGTGTAAATGAAGACACACTTTGGCCTGTGGCTGCCACCATGTGCAGAATCATTTTTCTTGGAGAAAAACAAAGCAATCTGCATAATCCTGGCAAGTGGGAAAGGCAATTTCAGCAGTCACATCCAGCATTTTGTGCTGCAATTTCCTAAAGGGTATTCCAGGCAATTTTAAACACACGTCACCTCCAAGAATCAATCTAGCACTGAAGCCACTTTGGCTCTGTGAGGAAGGAATTTAAGGTTTTTCTGCTGGTGCTAATGAAAGATGAGGACAGGGGTGCTCCAGGTTCAGAAAGCAGCACATCCCCGTGGCAGGGAACTTGAATATCTCAAGGCTTCTCTGCCTCCTTGCTCTTCTCCTTTACATAGTGCCTTCCACACATCTTTCCCTTTCCCAAAGGATTTAAGGACCAGTCTCTCCAGCTGGCTGCCCTCTCCTGGATGGAATCAAAAAGTGTTTGATTACTTCCACTTAGATAAAATGCAGTGATCTGCTTTTAATATTTTTTTCCTTGTGTCTGTGTAATCACAAAGGTTCCACTGTGCCAGAACAAGAACTATGAAATTCTAAGGGGCTGCTTCATAATCCTCAACAGAGCTGCCAACTTTTTTTAAAAGTAAAGTTTTTAGCCAAATTGCTTTTTATATATATATTTTACAAAGTTTTAAATTTTTATATTTCTTTCCTGTATTTACCATTGCCTAAATCCTACTGCTGTTCCCTTGTAAACTACTTAATCCCTCTCTTCAAACACGCTGGAAAACATTTCCAAATCTCTTTGTTGCTGAAGGTAAGCGTGTTAAACACAGACTATTTCACTTAGAAGGATTCTTATATAATCTTTTCCTCTGCCTCAAGTCAGGGTCAAATATTTCTTTGCTACTCTCAACCAGTGCTTGGCTGACCCCAGCTACAGCCAGCTGATAATGGGGACTGCACGGTTTTTGTAGGGAACCAGTCCACTCCTTCCCCAGTTAACCATTGGCGTTCCTACAGGTTTTTTTCCCACTCCTGAGATGAGCAAAGGGCTCTGGAGATGATTTTCCCGCCGGGGAGCTGGGAGTTTCCCTCTGGGAGCCCTCATCTTTAAATCGAGGGCAAGGATTAGGATGCAGAGAGGAAAGGCAGAGGACAAGCCCCCCTCGCAGAGGGATTCAGTCGCTGCCAGCGGCGCGGCCGAGCCGGAGCCTTCTCGGGGCGTTGTGCGAGCGCGCTCCCAGAGCAGCCGGGCTTTGAAACTTTCACTGCACATCTGTGCATCCCTGCCTGCGCTCGGCAGCCAGCCAAGCGCTGAATTCCTGCGAGCCCGTGCAGCTCCCACACGTCCACAGCGCTAGGACCCAGAGGGAGCCGGCTCGCCGTGAATCAGAGCGGAGCCCCGAGCGCTGAATGAGGCTGCGACGGCAGCGGCGATGTGAATGGCTCTGCGGGCTGCCCACAGGGGCCGAGGACAGGGGTGCCACGGAGCTCGGAGCAGCCTGGACAGCCTCGGGCAGCGGCGAGCCCGCGGCGAGCAGCGCTGCGGCTGCCAGGTGAGCGAGCGGGGCGGGAGCGGCGGGAGCGGCACCGCCGCACGGCCCCGGTGCGCGGCCAGCGCCCGCTCCGCGCTCCGGAGGAGGCTCGGGAGGGGTGGGATGGGGTGGGATGGGGTGGGATAAGGTGGGATAGGATGGGATGGGATGTCTGTGCAGCACGGAGCGCTCGCTGCTTGCTTGTGGTTTGGTGGAAGCGAAAATCGCATCTGCGAAAGGCAGGTTTGGCCGCGCGCACATCTGGAAGGTGTTGGTGGGGCAGCTGTGGATAAGCTTAGAGCTTGAAAAACATCTTTAGCCAGAGCAGCTTAATCTCAGGGAAATGCAAGTGTTCTTACTCTTTTTATCCAGGTATATGGGAACTTAGTTTTATTTGCATTCTACAGCAGTTGCACCTATATGAAAATTCTTTACTGGCTTTGTTCTGAATATTGAGGCTTTCTTATTTCCTTTTTTCCCCGCCCTGTGATAATTCTAGTCTAGATAAAAACTCCTTTCTTTCTTTACTAATATAAGTAAATAGGAATTCTGCTAAATCAAAGCATGACTGACCCAAGGCAGGATCCTTTCAGCTGCAGACAGAGCAGGGCTTCACCAGAGACCGTGTATCCTCTGGGATGTCCACTTGGAAAAGCTCACGACCTCCCTGCTGCCTGTGTGTAGTGACAGGATGGAGCTGACAATGTTTATTGATTTATAGCTGGTGATAACACTGTTTTAGCTGAGACACTGCTCACAGATAAAAACAGGGACCCCAGGCAGGGAGACAGAAGGAATTTGTGTGCTGAGAACAAAAAGTGTTTGTGCTTCGGTTCTTTCTGCAATTTAAATTCTCCTTATAAAGCTCAAGAAGTTTTAGAAAAACACCAAAAGTGAGCGTGCCTGTCAGGCTGGTTTTCCAAGTTGTCACAACTTGGAAGTTGCATTGTGGCTGTTAGACAGATAATTTATGGATGTTTTCATGAATTAGAGTATCACAATAAGTTTTTGGGGCACTTTTTTTTGCTAAGCCAAACTAAAATGTGACAATTCTCTGCAATAAGACAGAGAGGGAGCTGACTTGTCTGTACATTCCTGCTCGTGGCATTTCTGAGCTAGTTCAGATATTGTGGAAAACAGGCTTTTAAAATCCCCCTGCCAAATGCCATTTCAGGCAGTTTTGTCTGAAATTCAGAGGTTACAACATTTTCTGCACTTTCCCAAGAGATTACAGGGATGGAAAGAAGGGATTTGAACGATGAATCAAATCTATTGGAGAGTTCTCAAGTATGATAAGAAAGACTCTAAAGGCCTTAGAATGTATTAATAATCATAGATATGAATCATTTTAAAACAAATCTCAGCGAGGTCTGGAGAGGAGCCCCCTGACACATCTGTGCAGAACCAGTGATTTCACAGCTTGATCAATCCCAGCCACTCAGCCCGGAGGGATCTGGCCCTCCCTCCCAACAAGGTGGTAAAGAAAGTAACTGTGGCTCTATTTCCTCATCCTCCTAGCTCAGCAGTGCCCCTTTCCCCCACCAAAGTCTGAAATTATATTTTTAGATGTCTTCCTTTAAGTTCAGTGGAGAGCTACAATGAGCACAAGCATCATTTTAACCCATATGCTAAATAAACAATTACTTCCCAGGGTAACTGAGCAGCCCATGAAATAACCACAAGATATTAATTTAAAAAATAGCTTAGAAAAAGACCTAAAATACGTATTCAGATTAACATTGTCAAGTGTAAAATATCTTTATTTAATGGATGTCTAGAACAAGGGTTAAATAGAACACATTAAAAACTAGACTGTTTCAATCAATAGAGTACAGCCCATAAATTTCCCTACTGCTCCATGGCTTTGGCCATATAAATGTTCCTTTAAGCACAGATTCTATTAATTGGCTTTCTGTTTCCTTAAAAAATGTTTTTAGGACTATCAGAATATTGAATATGTACTAATTAGCATTACTGACTTAAATCAAAGGCATGTGGAAAAATACTGGTAATTTAAAGAACTTAACAGAAATCTTTGATTTTTTTTTTTTTTCATCTACATTTTACAAACAAACTGCTGATAAAGAAAAAAAAAAAAAAAGATAAAGGGTCACCAAAACCCATGGTTTCATTCCAAAAGATTCAGAGCTGTAACAGCAGCAGTGAGTGCAGGATTGGTGGGGTTAGAAATGTTTGTCAATCCCAAATGTGGGGCCAATAAAAGCCGGGGAAACTCAACCCCTTCCAGCCCAGCTACAGCAACGCTGACCTCTGCCGGCAGCTGCTCGGGCAAAGGATTTGGTACAAACAAATATTTATTAAATCTCATTCTATTCCCTGAGAAAGGGGCAACAGCTCTTCCCACCAATTCATCTCGTGGAAAGACAGAGAGAAAGAAACTTGTCCCAGGGCAGTGGGCATGGAGAAGGGTCTGGAGCACCAGGAGGGGCTGAGGGAGCTGGGAAGGGGCTCAGCCTGGAGCAGAGGAGGCTCAGGGGGGACCTGGTGGCTCTGCACAGCTCCTGACAGGAGGGGACAGCCGGGGGGGTCGGGCTCTGCTCCAGGGAACAGGGACAGGACAAGAAGAATTGGCCCCAAGTTGTGCCAGGGGAGGGTCAGGTTGGATGTTGTGGAAAATTTCTGCCCTGAAAGGGTTGCCAGATATTGGGACTGAGGGCAGTGCTGGAGTCACCAAACACCCAAAGTGTTCAGAAATGCCCAGGTGTGGCACTTGGGACGTGCCTCAGTGGTGAGCTGGTGGTGCTGTGTGGATTCAATCTTCTTAGAGTCTTCTCCAACCTGAATGATTCCATGCTCCTGTGGGAGCAAAAGGTCAAGCACCAACGCTCCTACAACTGCATTCCTGCCCTGGCCAGAAGGAAATTCTCCCTGTCCTGGGTCTGACCTGGGCAGGGTCACAGAGGCCAAAGCATTTGAGAACATTTCTCCAACCAAAGGCCAGGGACAGATGTCCTGTGGGATGCGTTGTGGCTTTTTCTCTCCCCGCAATGCCCTTTGTGCAGCCCCACAGAATTCATTAAATATTTGTGTGTGTGTGTGTGTGTGGATGTGAATTTATTCACAAAAATTATGTGGTCAAGCAAGATCATGTTTGCTGCTGCCAAGAGATCACAGTATCAATCACTGTGAGTTATGTGCACTCTTGTCTGCCCAGGGCCACTAACACTAAAGGAATTTGGGGGAAGTAGATCTCAGACCCTCAATATAAACCCATCCCAACCCCAAATCCTGGGTGCTGCTGGTAGCTCTGGTCACTGGTTACAAGAATAAAAGGATAAAGTAAACCAAGAAAAGGTGCAGGATGATGAAAGCCTGGAACATTTTCTGTATTTAGAGAAACTACAGAGATTTTGATTTCTAAGTCTGGCAAAGAGATGGCTGAGCAGGGGTGTGAGGGAGATATTTATAGTCACAGTTGTCCTTAAGATGTAGAGAGGAAATGGCTGTTGTCAAAAATCGAGGAGCAGGTATAAATAAAACTGGCAGGTGGCAAAGTCGAGGCAAACAAAACAAGGTGGTTCCTCTCTCTGGGCATGAGGGAGCTCTGGAATTCCTCCCCATGGATATGGCAGGTCACAGGGCTCAGGGAGCACTCAGGCACACTGAGAGCAAAGCTGCTGCCTGTGGCTCCAGAACCACCTCTGGGTGGGAGAGCAGCCCAAGGATTTGCTTCCCACTTGTCCCCCACTCCCCAGCCATCCCCAGGGGCTGCAGGAGGCAGAATTCCTGACCTGCTGCTCTAGTTCCTTCTCCTTGGTGCTTCAGCTGTCAAATACTCCACCTACCCCAGCCCAGAAAAGGTGACTGTGTAATAAATATTTGCTGTGGGTTGCCAGTTCACCAGTTCATTGGTGAAAGAATGGCAAAAGGTGAAACAGCATCCCTCATTTTGGTGTTTGCTCAAGGATTAGGTGTAGGCCAGGGTTCATGGATGTTACCAGCACAGAAAGACACCAGTGATGAAATTTACAGCTCCTCAGGCAAATCAGTGTCTGAGACAATGGAGAAGAGCCTGTGAATCCTGGGGCATCTTGTGAAATTCACTGAAATGGGGAAATACCACTTTATCTCAATGTGGCCTTCATATGGAGCTGGCATCTTAATTGAAAAGTTTTACTGAACTCAGGTCTTTTCTAACAGCTTCCACTAAAAATATTATGCACAAATAAATCTCAAGGAAAAAGTAGCAGGGCAATGCCTCATTAATTACACTGACAATAACAATTCACTCTGAGAACTGCATCACCCTGAGAAATGCAGCAGAGAATGGCAATGCCAGCAGAGAATCCTGGATGCCAAAAACCTGAGTGCATTGGCAGAGCTGGGGAGTCACCAAGGACATCCAGAGCTGGCTCCAGCAGCCCAGAGTCAGAACAGCTCCTGGGAGAGACACTGAGATCACACCAGGGCTGGACAGCAGGAGAAAATCAGCAAAGTGCTGCTCAGTACTTGAAGCCTGCACACAGCTGAACGTTGCCCAGTGCAAGGAGGAATCAGGCCCTGAACACACACCAAGGAGGCTCTGCCATATTATCTAAATTCAAATGACTGCAGCAGGTAGTTTGAAATAACATTTGATGGCTTTTCTGCCATCCTTTGAGCTGCCCCAGCCACTGCTGGCTGAATGAAACACTTCTGACTTTTCCTTATCTTGGAGGCAGCTGTTTATCACCTTTCTCCTTTATTCCCTCAGGCTCCTGCATTTCCAACAATGCTTTGAGATTTTATGGCACAGTGCTTGACACCACCAGATGACCCAAATCAGGATGTATCAGTCACACACTGTTGCTGGGATGGGTTTTATCACATAAAACCCCTGGATGGTTTGGGTGAGAAGGGAATTCATCCCATCCTATCCCCTGCCATGGCAGGGACACCCTCACTATCCCAGGTTGCTCCAAGCCCTGTCCAGCCTGGCCTTGGGCACTGCCAGGGATCCAGGGGCAGCCCCAGCTGCTCTGGGCACCCTGGGCCAGGGCCTGCCCACCCTGCCAGGGAGGAATTTGTCCCCAGTATCCATCTAACCCTGCCCTCTCTCAGGTAAAGCCATTCCTCCTTGTCCTCTCTCATGGACACGACCTCCACATTTCACAGAGGCATTTCCTGGAGGACACAGAGGTGGTGACAATGCACCAAGGGAGACAGTGACAATGCACCAAGGGAGGTGGTGACAATACACCAAGGGAGATGGTGACAATGCACCAAGGGAGATGGTGACAATGCACCAAGGGAGATGGTGACAATGCACCAAGGGAGATGGTGACAATGCACCAAGGGAGGTGGTGACAATGGTGACAATGCACCAAGGGAGGTGGTGACAATGCACCAAGGGAGGTGGTGACAATACACCAAGGGAGATGGTGACAATGCACCAAGGGACATGGTGACAATGCACCAAGGGAGATGGTGACAATGCACCAAGGGAGGTGGTGACAATGCACCAAGGGAGATGGTGACAATGCACCAAGGGAGGTGGTGACAATGGTGACAATGCACCAAGGGAGGTGGTGACAATGCACCAAGGGTGACAGTGACAATACACCAAGGGAGGTGGTGACAATACACCAAGGGAGGTGGTGACAATGCACCAAGGGACATGGTGACAATGCACCAAGGGAGGTGGTGACAATACACCAAGGGAGATGGTGACAATGCACCAAGGGAGGTGGTGACAATACACCAAGGGTGACAGTGACAATGCACCAAGGGAGATGGTGACAATACACCAAGGGAGATGGTGACAATGCACCAAGGGACATGGTGACAATGCACCAAGGGAGATGGTGACAATGCACCAAGGGAGGTGGTGACAATACACCAAGGGAGGTGGTGACAATGGTGACAATGCACCAAGGGAGATGGTGACAATACACCAAGGGAGGTGGTGACAATGGTGACAATGCACCAAGGGAGATGGTGACAATGCACCAAGGGAGGTGGTGACAATGGTGACAATGGTGACAATGCACTAAGGTAGGAGCTCCTTGGCCTGGACACACCAACCAAACCCTGACACAATCCTCCCTCAGTGTGACAAAAACCAAACCTGAACTGACCAGACCACCTGAGGTAGTTCAAGGCTTCTTTAATTCAGGGGTTTTCTAAAACTGAACTTCAACACAGACCATAAGCTGGTTCCAAAAAGGCTTTCCCTCACTTATCTTCCTGGCTCCAAAATCCAATCTCCTGTCCCCATGGGGTCCATAACAATGTGCCAATAAAAGTTCAGATTCTGCTCCCGTTGACTTGCTAGGAATCAAAATCCTAACTGGGATTCAAGCACAAAAGACAGACAAAAACCAACCAGAAAGTAAAACCAGTTCTTTGATTTTTTTTTTTTTTTTTGGGCCTTGGTTGACGTATTATTGACAAAATCACAGAATCATGGAATCATTAAGGTTGGGAAAGACCTCCAAGGTCAGCAGGTCCAGCCTTTCACAAACACCACAATGCCCACTAAACCATAATGATCATTTATGTTATGCAAACATGAAGTTCTTCCAGAATAAAATCAAAGAAATGAATTAAATGAGTGACTAATGGACAAAATGAATCTGGTTGGTAACTCAGGGCTGGTCATTTCTTTTGATCTGCCATATTTATGAGAAATGTTGCTGCCTTAAAGAGGATGCAGTGAAAATTGTCTTCATTAACTTGTTAAATGCCCAGGAAATTTATAATGATTACACAGATTCTGACAGTTCTGACCTCCAATGAGTCAATTAGCCCAGTGTAAATACAGCTGGGAAGCAGAATATGTGTTTGATAACTTTCTACTTGCCAAGTATGGCTTTGCAAGGTGAAAAACCACTATTTTGATTTTTTCCAGTTCTTAATCACTTTGTATTTCCTCTGTTGTATAGTAGAAAGGGGATTTTTTTGCTGGTCTGGTTCACTGCTTCACTTTGGCTGTTTTATTTTGTTCCTGACACAACCATATGTGATCCAGGCTCTTTTTTAAAAAAAAAAAAGTTCTTTAGGAATTTTTGTGATGGGGATTTGCCAGGCACGTCATTGCTACGTAATACTTTGATGATGATACATTTAAGAGCTCTGGCTCACAGAATATATGTTTTTCTATTTTGAAACATAGCTTTTATTCTTTTTCTTTGACGACTTTATGTGCTGGATGAGTCAGGTATGAGAAAAGACCTGTGCTTGTTCACAAAGAGCTTTGCCCTGTGGTGGATGACACAGCCTGCATTTTCCCAGTGCATCATTTCCTGCCCATTATTCCATGATCCTTTTGGGATATTCTATGTCCCAGCACCAGACCAGCAAGGGGTTTGAGGTGGGTGCATTCCCAGAGCCATACAATCTGGTTTTGGGAATGATTTATACCATGATATGCTCACCTTGCTCTTAGAATCTTCTCTTTGCCCCTGCCAGAGACATCCAGCCCTTCACCTGGTCATTCTCCTGTGCTGAGAGGACATTGAAGGGCTCTCTCTAAAAAGGAATAAGTTGATTATTCTTGTTTCTGCTCAGTGTTAGCAATTTTCTCCATTTCCCTCAGCAAAACTGATCACAGTAACTGCACTTCTTACCTGGGAGGAGAAAGTACATGAAGTGTGTCAAGAGGAACAAGTCAGCACAGATCAAGCCCCTGAAGTGAGGTGTGGGTTTATTTTCCCTGTCAAAAATCTTTTCCACCCCTTCTCTCCTTACTGGGGAGCAACCTGGTCCAGTGGAAGGTGTCCCTGCCCGTGGCAGGGGTGGAATGGGATGAGCTTTAAGGTCCCTTCCCACCCAAACAATCCTGGAATTCCATGGTTGGTGTTATCAGTGCTCTGAACATTCAACATCCACGTTTTTGTTCTGCCTGGATCCAAACACTCCCTGCCCCAGTCCCTTCTGCCAAACCTTCCTCTCATCATTTTCTCAGGCACAAGCTGTAAAGAGGAGAGTGCAAAGGGTCACTGCTCAGCCTCACATTCCAGGACACTTTATCTAGGCCAAAAGTGTGAGTTTCTGGTTTTGGCAAAGCATCCAGAATCCAAAGCATCAGAGGGAGGTTGATCCATGAGCTCTCCCTGGGTGCACGTTCCTGGTGCTGGGCAGGGCTGTTCTAGAGACCATTTCTTTATGTCTTCTGAGACAGAAAAGTGTGTGGCCCTTTCCTTCTCATTTCTTCCCTCCTTTTTGAAAGCAAAGAAATTAAAAAACCATTTAATGACCTGCACAATTTCTCCCCTTTGTTCAGGGTTTCAAATTTTAAAAAGAATTCCAGTAATTTGAATTCAGTCTTCAGCACTTGCTCGTGCCATCACTTGAAAGCCAAAGGAAATACTTTCTGTGAAAATAACACATCTCCAGTGCCACAGGAAAACTGATGTGAGGCTTAAAGTTTAGATTTGAAGTTCATCTCTCTCCCTTTGAATTTGCAAAAGCTCATTTCCAAGTGACATGTATTAAAACTCTGGCATTGTGCACAGAAATGAAATACACACCTAATCAGCAAAACTCCCCTCTGGTTTTCATTTTAAGCAAAGGCAAAAAATGATCTTCTAAGGCTTAGACCTTGATTATTGCTTTGAACCTAATACTAATGCAAAGAAACCCCAGAGAAAAGTTGAAAGATGCAAAATTCAGTCACAATGGGCTTCTTTAAAAAGATGGTTCAGTTAGAAATCTGCTAGACATATGTTATTTTAAAAAACAGAATAAAAAGCCAATTTTTTTTGTGTTAGACAATGTAAAATTTTCATGTATTCATCATCTGATGAAAATTGTAGCAAAAATAGGCAAATACCAAGGAAAAATTTATTCCTATTGCCACAATTATGTCAATAATCTGTGGAGTCCCACTTTTCAACAGCATTTAATATTTTCATACTCCAAATCACATCTGGCTACAAATGTCATCTTCTGTCTCCTCCCACTCCATCTTCATCCATATTTTCTTCCTTCCAGTTCACAATAAAACTGCTTTTTTGTAACCACACTGATTCTTCCTGACAACTGATTCACCACAAAAAGCATTAACAAATAACACTGTAATAAATACAAGGTGCACAGCAAATATCCAGACAAGGAAAATACTTGGTTACATATGGGGTTAAGTGTTATAATGACAGCTAATTTCAAATATATCAGGTTGTATGTACTAATTAATATTGGCACAACCCCCACGGAAATTCAGATTTGGGAGTTTTCTGGATGTGTTTTGTGGAGCTACAGAAGGTGTGAAGCCTGTGGCACCTGTGTTCATGTCCTGCTGCAGAAGAGTGATGGATTTTTAAGTGAAATCCAAATCAGAATTATGATTATGTGGGAAAAGGAGCATGGAATTTATTACAGAACCATTAAGGTTGGAAAAGACCTCCAACCTCAATCAAGCCCAACCTTTGCTTGAGCACCACCACACCCATTAAATCACTCTGCACCCCCTGTTGTGACCAGTGCCCCACAGCAAAGGGCAAACCCACACCCCAGGGCTGAGGGGTCCCAGCAAGACCTTCCCAGAGGATCCCAGAAGCTGAAGGAACATTCTGGAAGCTCTGACTCGGCATTCCCAGAATCCTTGTGAAACCCAAACACTGGCTTGGACAGAAAGGTTCAAAGGGTTTAGGTGGGAGACTGGGAAGGAATTCTGCCCTGTGAGGGTGGGGAGGGGCTGGGATGGGTTTCCCAGAGCAGCTGTGGCTGCCCCTGGATCCCTGGGAGTGCCCAAGGCCAGGCTGGATGGAGCTTGGAGCCCCCTGGGACAGCAGGAGGTGTCAGGGCTGGAGCTGGATGAGCTTTAAGGTCCCTTCCAACCAAAGCATTCCAGGATCCCATACTGATTCTCTCCAATGCTGGGGCTCACCTGAGGCCCTGCCACCTGCTCTGCACACCCAGCCAGGTGAGGAAATGTCCAATCCAGCTGCAGGGCTTGCAGCCAGATGTTGGTGCTGCAACTGCAGCCCTGCTATCACTGCTGACTCACCCTGAGTGCTGCTGCCCTGGGTCACAGGAGGACTGTGGCTCGTTCACTGTGACATCAAATTCAGCTGTTAATTGTGCTTGGAATTTCTGATATTACAATGGGATGGGATAGCTACACATGACAAATATCAAATATTCATCAGAGCAAGCAGTTGATACAATTGTGCAACCATGTGCGTGCAGGGAAAATGATGATTCATTTACAGATGTGCTGCTGATTTTTCATCACTGCACACAACCTGGGGCACATCAGGAACCAGACAAATGTTTAAACTCCACCGTTATTTTCCACTAGACAAACTCTTGTAACAAGTCTGACATTTCAGCTCCTCTGAAACAGTTTCTGCTGGGATGTAAGAAACAAAACCCACAGAAATATCCTTCTGGGATTAATTCTCTGAACATAATGACCTAACAGCCTACTTGCTTTACTCTAAAATACTGCAATTTTTGGTGCTAGTACTAATAGCTGCAAGAAGTTGGTATTATTTATCTTTCTAAAACCTTCTAAAAAGTTGTTTTAACTCCTGGAGGCTGCAAATTTTCTGTCCCAGAGACAAGGCAGCACTGCAGCATCATTCTGAAGGAAGAAATGTGAGAGGGCAAGTGTCTTGTTCCAGCCTGTTAATCTGTACATTGCACTGGAACCTGCTGTAAGCCCAGGGAATGGAAATAAAAGGAAGCACTGGTGAAAATCTTCAAATTATTGCAAAGAACAGGTTTTCAGGAAGCAATTAACTGTCTGACTGGGAATACCCCTGCTTTTTATTTGATGTCAAACCCATGGGTGGTATTTTGAAACATTTGATTGAGCTCAGTCAATTAGCCTTGATTATGGTTTGGCTTTTCCCTCGGAATAGGCTGATCCATAGGGAATGCCACTCATACCAGCAGTGAGGCAGAGCAGGATGACTCAGCTGATTAATCAGCTTTCTTTTCTCCTATTAAGAAGCAAGACTTTGGCTTCCCCAGCTGCTGGAGTGATCACTATCGAGCTCGTGTTGTAACTCCCCCAGCTTTGCTCACCCCTGACTCACATTCTGGGAGAAGGAAAGTCACCTGCACCCCTGACTGCTGGAGTCCTGGATGAAAAAAACCAAAACCCAGCACCTGACCTGTCAGAGAATCATGGAATTACAGATCCCACACTGGTCTGAGTGGAAGGGACCTTCAAGCTCATCTCATTCCACCCCTGCCATGGGCAGGGACACTTTTCACTGGACCAGGCTGCTCCAAGCTCTCCCACACCTCTGGGACTGAGGGACACACACAGCAATGCTGCACCCAGGCATTTCTGTTCACCATAAAGTCCTTGTTTGCAGGAGAAATGCTCCCATTCCTGTTGCCCTCTGATTGAGATTTGTCCCTAATTTGGAATCAAGCATAATTCCCATGGTTTTGGGTTCTGACAATTCCTTCCAGACAAGCAGGTACTGAATTCTCACCTGTATTTTGCCAAATAAATCTAATAACTTTTTTAGAAACACAGCACAGGATCTGCAGATGAGCAATTTTTCCCAATCCAAAAATTAGATTAATTTATTAAATAAGTTAATGGAAGAAAAAAGACAAAGGCTACTTGTAAAAAATCTTCAGTAAACACAGAGCCTTTTTCTCTTTCTTTAATAGGTAAATGGCACAAAACACAGCCAGGGTACAGTCACAGTGTGTAATCATGGTCGTGAAATGCCTACAATGTAAATGGACTTAATGACAAAATGAAACAAATCTCAATTAAAGGCACAATGATTCCAGACAGGCAAAACCCATCACTCTCCCAGCTTCCCACTCACATCTCCAAGCATGGAAAGGTTGCCAGCTATGGGGAACAGTTTAGAAAGTTAATGACAGTACAAATGGGATTGACTGGAGACTGTAATCCTGGCTCTGGAAGCATTGCCAGAGGCCTGACATGAAGGAACAAGTACTATTTCAGGCAGACTGCAAAGCCAAGGCAAAGATTAACATCTGTCAGAATCAGCTACAGATGAGATTCTTATTGATCCTTGAATGTCACAAGAATTTAGCAGGGCTCAAAGGAACTTTAAAGAGAATAATCAAGTGCCTGTGGATTTGGTTTGTAAATCTGAAGTACCTTTCCCACATTTCAGCTATTTTCTTTCACACAGCTGTGTGTGATGTAGCTCAGTGCTACAAGGCAGAAGAGCAATTTCTTCCAACTTAGTCAGTGTCAAGCTTAGTCTTGCAGGAAAAGCAGTGGCAGGGAGCAGTTCTGGTGCTGTTACCAACATCCAAGACAGCTTTTTGTGTTTGGACTGTGCTGCTGTGGATTTTGTTCCTGCCTCAGCCATATCTATCCCTACTAACAAGATTAAGGCTTTGCTCACATTCTTCTAATTAAAATGCTGTAATTCTGAGAAGAGATTCCACGTCTTCTTTTAGCAGGGTAATCAGTACATCTGAGAGTTCAAGTTACTATTTTTTAACATCAAAGCTTGCACAAAGATAGCTCTCTTCCATGCAGGCCATGACTTTTTATCCACACTGGTTTGAATAACAAGCTCCATTTTGTACTGGGATCAACATCATCTCCTCCAAGGAAAGGCTGGGAGAGCTGGGAGTGCTCAGCCTGGAGAAGAGAAGGTTCCAGGGAGACCTGAGAGCTCCTTCCAGTGCCTAAAGGGGCTCTGGGAGAGGCTTTGGACAGCCTGGACACAGGGAATGACTTCCCACTGCCAGAGGGCAGGGATAGATGGGATATTGGGTAGGAATTGTTCCCTGGGAGGGTGGGCAGGGCCTGGCACAGGGTGCCCAGAGCAGCTGGGGCTGCCCCTGGATCCCTGGCAGTGCCCAAGGCCAGGCTGGATGGGGCTTGGAGCAGCCTGGGATGGTGGAAGGTGTCCCTGCCAACCAAAGGCTCCCAACATCTCGTCCTGTCAGGAGCACCTGTGCATTTTTCTGCAGCACTTTTCCCTTATTAAACTGGAAGAAGCATGATCTGAGTGGAGCTTGTCCAGGGAAGGGAATGGAGCTGGGGAAGGGGCTGTAGAGAGCTGTGGGGGCTCAGCCTGGAGCAAAGGAGCTCAGGGGGAATTTCTGGCTCTGCACAAGTCCTGGCAGGAGGGGACAGCTGGGGGGGTCAGGCTCTGCTGCCAGGGAACAGGGACAGGAGGAGAGGGAACAGCCTCAGGCTGGGCCAGGGGAAGATTGGATATTGGTGAAAATTTCTTCACTGAAGGCATTCCACTGGTGACCAGAGTGGAATACCTGGAAATGTTCAAAAAACATGCAGATGTGGTGCTTGGAGACATGGTTTAGTGGTGGACATGACAGTGCTGTGTTAATGATCTGAAAGGTTTTTCCCAGCCTTAATGATCCTATGGACTTCAAGTTATATTTCACTTACCAAGTGCAGCCTTGACATTTTATTTACAAAGTTTTTAGTTCTGTAGCTTCTCCTTGCTATATGAAGGTGCCACTCCACAGACTTCAGAAGCCCCTCCTGCCCTCACTCCTTCCCCCTATTTTCTCTAAGGTTGTGACACAGCACTTAGAGACAGTTTTGTTTGATCAGCTCCTGCAAGGCTGTTTTGGTGAATGTAGGTTGAGGAAACTCATTACAGCAGTTTAATCCTCCCAGTCCAAGAGCTCCCACATTCACTCCACTGACTGTTCTCACTGGAAATGGGAAAAAATGGTTCATATCTAATATAACAAAAGGTAGCAAGGAAAATAATATGGTGGTAGACACAGGAACAGTAATCTTCTAATCCTGGCTTACTTTTATAGGAATTCCCTAATTTCCAAGTCCACATGACAGGGAAGTCAGTGAGCCCCACAGAAAGATGAAGGATGAGGAGTTCAAAGATGTCCAGTGCTATCAGTGATGTGTTGCAATTCAGGGACTCAGAGCTGTTCAGACTCAGAGCAGGGCCAAAGAGAGTTCTAGAAAATGTGACAGAAACACTCAAGGGCACTCAAGGGTTTAAAGGAAAAAGAGGCATCTTTCCCATTATCATTTGTACTGAAGCAAAAATGCTTTCAACCACCAGATGATGCCAGAAAATGTAAAGACCCTTCAAATCCTCCTCACACAAGTGAGTTGCCAAACACAGATTTATAAGAGCTGCTGAGACTGCCAGGTCAGTCCAACTCCCTGTTTCCTGTTCTTAAGCAAAGGTTGCTGAACTTCATTTAAACTTCTTTGCTCTCTGTTCTGTGTAAGAAGGATTCCCACAGCACAGGACAGGATCTGATCTCTCCCTTACAGACACTCTTCTGTTGAGCTGTCCTTTTGCACAGAGGGTCTGTGTGGCCAGGAGAGCTGATAAATGTTCAGAGACATTTATTCCAGACACAGCTGCAGGCTCCCAGCAAGGGAGGACGTCCTGCATGCTGCATCATTCACTTCTCTGTGTGTTACACCCTTCAAGCTTTGTGTGAGGTGAGGATATTCCAGAGCTGTCAGGCTCCAGAGGTTCAAGATCCAGACAAACAAACCCCTTCCCACACTGAAATGTCACCTTAAATTTCATTTCACCTTAAATGGCTGAGCAGGGAATAAAAACCTCCTATCCTAAAACATCCACAGCAGCTGCCTCCCCTCAGACTCTGACATAACACAAGGATGGAAAACTCCTACTCCCCACTGCTGGCTGGGTCTGTGCCCAGCAGCCCACAAGGTCCAGCTGAAATATGGCCCCAGTTCAAGCTGTGTCTGCTCTCTGGGAGCATGAGCAGATTTGTTGTGCAGCAGCTGCCTGACACACTCAGGATGCTGAGAGTGCTGAAGTTTGGGCTGGGCTTCTCTGGCCTCAGGTTTGGTGGTGGGGTGGCAGCTGAAGGAGAGCTGAGAGTCTCAGAGCATAGGAATGAAGAAACACCTAAATCAGTCTCTGTGCTAGCTCAGTGCAAGGAAACACTGCTTGCATTAGTTTCTCTGAATATATATTTTGGTGCTAATGCACAGAATCCATCTCATTTCGTTACCACCCCTCTTTAGAGCTGCCAGGAGTTGTCTGGCATTGTGAGTGAATGCAGCAATGAGTTAAAACAATCACACAGCAAGGAGTAAATACCTCCCACAGCAGATGAAAGCCACGATGCTGAAGAGCTCCCAGGTGTGCTGCAGACAAAACTGTGTGGGGCAGCAGCTCTGAGGCAGCTGGACTCAATGTGTGACAGGAGAAGGCAGGAGCCTTGCAGATAAAGAGTCAGAGAGCACGTGGAGCAGCACTTGGAGCTGGAGAGGAAACAAAACAGAGGATGTCAACACATAGGCATGACCAGGGGCAGGAGTGAGAGAGCCAGAGAATAGATTTTTAGGGATGGCTGTCTCACTCTTCTGCTGCTTTTTAATCCATCTACTCCATAAGGAAAGGTGCAGAAAAGGGTTTGGTAAAGAGGGAAGGAGCTGGTACTCACATAGATTACAAACACTGGCAAAACCACTCTTGTTTTTCTACCACTTGAGGCATGCAGACACTAAAATACAATGAACAAATAAGGACAATAAGGCAAATAAAAGCATGTGAAGAAATAGGATCAGTTTCCCAAACATCCTGAACACTTGTGCTTTGCAGTGGTTTACTCTGCTGCCAAGTAATCAAGATGATCTCCCAGGCTGAGCTCAGAAAAACATACAGGGGGAAAATGTAGGTATGGAGCTTTTTGCAGGGTGTCAACACACTGCCACAGAGAGCAGGCTTTAATCCTCAGCAAGTGCTGAGTACAGACATACAAAGTATGAAAGCCCAGGGGTAAAAATTCCAGCAGCAGCACAGTTTACAAAGCAGCCCTGTCTCCTCATGGAAAATGAAGCAGCACTGTTGTCTGGAGGGCAGGAGCTGCAAGGTGAAACCCCCTTTGCTCGTTTCCTTCTTCTGATGGGGCTCAGATGAGCCACAGCATTAGGAGGAATGTCTGAAAGGTCTCAGCAATTGTAAAACCTCATGTTTTTCTTGGTAAACGACCCTAGATGACAGGAGACTCCTATTTCTCCTGCAAGAACTACGTGTGCTAGCAGAGAACATTACAAGATGACACTGCAATCTGATAACTCAGTGTTTCTGTGGTTGCCTTTGTTTTATTTGGTGATGCTTCCAGATTTTTTGTGGAAATCTCTACCCTGTTTCTTAGGAGGTTTTTACCCTCTCATTTCAAAACTACACCACATCTAAGAGTTTCCTGCTGTGCAGGGAAAGAAAACCCTTTTTTCCACCTCTTTAGTAACTAAATTTTTAAGCCGCCAGCAAGCAGCAAAAAACCTTCAAAGCTGAAAGTTTTTCTTGCACCCAATTAAAGTATTTGCTTAGTTTAGATTTGAGACCAAGACTGTTACTTCATATATTTCTTAATGTTATAATATATTACTATATCACTATTTATTTACATCTGCTCAGTTGAAAACCCACTGTATTTCACACCTCTGCAGTGGAGTGCTTAGGAATTCTAAAAAAATTGTTTTGAACTCAATTTCAAATGGAAAAGGCAGGTGGAGTACAAGGGTTTGAGCATTACCACATCTTTACAATCTGCAGAAAAACCTCAGGCTTTGAACTGAGCAGACAGACAAATATCTGCCCAAACCTTGAGGGTCACCTCATGTACAGCAGGACACAAAGCTTATGTTCAGTTGTCCAGGAAATATGGAAATATACTTCTCAAATGTACAGGATATGTCAAAGAATACAGAAATCAAACAGCTAATGAGCAACAGCCCAGTGACTGAGGGTTTTTGTACACCCAATTCACCTTGAGATATGCTGGTTTAAGGAAAAATATTAACATTTTTCCATAGTTCAAAGTATTATGCCTGTGCCTTGTGAGTTATAATAAGAAGGGCACAGAATGGCTGTGACTACTCTGGGGTCAATACCATTTCCAGCTGCAATAAAAAAAAGGAATTCAATTTCTAAAGGTGTAATTTTAAGGGGTTTTGTCATGATTTTTCTATTGTAATGTAAAGTAAATCATAAGAGAGGGAATTCAATCCCTAAAGAAGGCAATTGAATTCTGTAGGTCTCATGAATGTAAAATAGATTTAAAAATGGGAAAGAATATCCTAGAAATTAAAAAAAACAACAAAAGGAGGTGGGCAGTGGAGAAGAGGAACATTGCTACTGCTTGGCAGGAATCCTGTGTTATTCTTTGGGTTCTTCACATGCTACAGAAGTAAATTCTACTGACCATGAGCGAGTGGGGAGGATCATTTTATTAAGTGTTTGTAAAAGCACTCGACATTTCTGGATGGAAAAATCCTACACAAGCAAAGCAATATTCCATTCCAGTATCAACTGTTCTTCCCTATCTCAGCACTCTCAGTGAACACAAGAGCACCTCCATATCATAAGATTTAATTTTGTAGATTTTTGTCTATATCCTTAAGGGTTTTTTTAATGGAAAAAAAAAAAATCCAGCACATCAGTTTGAATTGCTGCAGCTACAGAACTTTTTATCAGGTGCAGCCAGGCCCTCAGTTCAGCAGAACAGAGATTTTAAAGTTCTCTCAACTCTATCCTTTGCTGCATCCTTCTGAACTCTGACTTGCCAAGCACAGACACCCTTCAGCTTCCCTTTGGAACTTCTCAGAATTCCTGCCCCATTAAAATATCATTGAGTCATTGAAAATAGTTATAAACACACTGGAAGATTTGTAGAAGATAAAATTCCTTTTGGATGTAAATAATTAATAGGATGGGAAAGTCTGAAAAGTCACGGCCATGATTTATGGCTGCTCCTTGTCCTTACATAATGTTCTTTTCCAAATTCATGATCCAGAGAGACACTGAAGATGATGGAGTCTACCTTTGGGAATGTGATCATGACATCCCAGCTCATTTTTGTTTTCTACCTCATTTCTGGAGGCACTACATTGATGCCTTCCACTACCACACGTGCAATTGCTGTGTTCAAGTTTGTTAATGCAGTTGTAGAAAAGTGAAAAAGGAGAATATAAATGAAAATTATGGGCCTGAATAAAAATGAAATGCCAGCACTGCTGCTGGGATTCAGCTGGTTCTTATTAATCAGGGTTTGGAAAAGAATCAGGATTTATATTCCCTTCTGAATAGCTGGAATAAGATCACTAGTTGGAAAGGTTTACTGGCCCTAAAGATATTGTATTTTTCTGCCTTAACTACTCTTGGCTGTAAGAGGGGATGTAACATCACAGTCTGACTGCCCTCATACTTTCTGTTCCCAGCTGAATTCCAGTTTGATTTTGGTAGTGTTGTGAAGTCTGAAATTCCAGTTCTTTCATTCCTGGTAATTTTGTATTGGAAACTCTGGGGCCAAATATAGCAAGCCAACTATTCCCAAATTTAAATCCATTTGGGAAAGGTGTAGAGGGGAGAAGGGCAAGCCATGCTCCAGCCCCAGGAAGGTCTCTGGACTCAGTGTTTTAAGCAGCAGTAGGGAATGAGTCCTGCTGTGTTTGGACAGGGATTGTAGGGAGCAGCAATCCCATCCTGGCTGCAGCTGGGCAGGATGGAGGCATCCAACTTTATATGGATGGATTTGTCCCATTTATCCTGCAGTAGTTTTCCTGTCAGTTAGTGCCTGAGATCTTTAGTCACTCCTTGGTGCCTATGAATTAGGATATATGAAACCCTGGAGTCCTATAAAATAGATATACCCTGCTCCAGGGCGATATGGAAAGTTCCAAAGCAATCATCACATGCCAATCATTGATTTTAGGATTTGCTTTCTGGATAATAATATAGGGATGATATACAACCCTGGTATGCTCCTATAACTTACTCCTAGCCAGGATTTTTATTTCTGGCTCACTTAATTTACCAGCTTAATGCCATTGAGGTCACTGACTTCAGGAGGCTCAGATTCACATGCTCCTCCCAAAGCTGCTTTCTGTCATATATAGTTTATTGACTATGTTTATTTTCAGATTTGTCACTACTTTTGTAAGTGATGTGCTTCCCTTCACTTTACTTATAGAGATTTTTATCTTGGCAGAGACAATTTCTTTATCTTTTATTTAATAACTGTCAGTTTGGTTTTGTTATCTGCAGCAGGATAAAGCTTTCTGCTCTGTCAGGGTGGCTCAGTGCATGTTCAACACTCACTAACAGCCAATCTGTCACAGCAAGGGCTGCATCCTGTCACAAGCCTTTGCTGGTATGGCCACCCTGACCTAAGATCAGGGAGTTTTTCCCAAAGGAATCACATTTTACATGACTGTTGATGCCTCTGAATTCCCATGAGCAAGTTCTACAGGCCAGAGTATCATGATGCCAAACACTGAAAAACAAATTTGAGAAGCAAACCAAATGATTATATTCTTAGAAGTTTGGATTTTGTTTTACCACTCAGGACTTTTAAAGTGTGGCTTCTAAAGGTGAGCTGTGCCTGTCCCATGTCACCAGACCTGTCACCTCCTGTCAGAAGCCTCCAGCTGTGGCTCCAGGCTGGATCTCTCCCAGCAGATGGCCTCACTCAGCACCAAATGCTCTGAGGGAATGGGGTGTCAATGAAGGTGATGGGAAAGACACTTCTTTTCCTCTCTTTGGACTTCTCTACAGAGACACCAGCAGGTGAAATACTGATGGACTGGTTCAGGATGAAAGAAGGGATGAAATTAGGCCCTTGCAAATAAGCCATTTCCACTACTTATATCCCAATAAATACAGAATAAACACTAGGAAGTGTTGGATTTGGTGCATCCCCACCCTACAGAATCACAGCATGGTTTGGGTTGGAAGGGAGCTCAAGGATCATCTGACTGCAGCCCTGCCACGGGCAGGAATATTCCACTATCCCAGGCTGCTCCAAGCCTGTCCAGCCTGGCCTTGAGCACCTCCAGGGATGGGTTGAGACTCATGGAGCAATTCCCCCTTAAGCACCCCAAACTCCCAGAGGCTCATGGGCTCTGAACCATCCCTGTTATTATCTTTGCCTGGGCCCAGGCTGAGTCAGAGCTCTGGAGGCAGATGCTGGGTGCACATCCTGATGACAAGGAGGATCACAGTGACACAATGATGCTCCCTGCTGCAGGGCAGGATTTTTCTCAGTCTACTGCTCTCCCTAGAAATCCTCAAAGGAATATTTCAGTGCTGGAGGCATTTGGAAAAAAGCAAAAAAAAAAAAAAAAAAAAAAGGAAGTGTATGAGACACAGGTAGCTTCCAGCTGGCTCTCCAGCACTCATAAACCTCTTATTTACAGGCTGAGTCACTGCAGATATAATGGAGGAATGAAATGTTGGGTCCATTAGAGATTCCCATTTTCTTGCTCATCAGCTAAGATCAAGGCAAAGCTGTGCCTCTGACACTGCTCTTAGTCATAATGGCTTCAGGATTCCCTTCAAGGCTTCCCAAGGCTCAGAAATCTTTTCCCGGAGTTGCTACTGCTAAATTTTAATTCATATAACTTATACACTGGTGAAAATGTTTCCATGAGAGATGTGCCAGAGGCACCTTCTCTTTACCAGCAACTTCAGCAGCAGCTGCCTCCCTCATTTCTCTCTCACCACCAGAAGCAATGAGACAAAACTAATTCACTGCTTGTTGCTTATTTTGGTGACCTCCACGATCCCACTTGCTGCACTGACAGCCAAGCAGCTCTGTTTATTTTTTGCACATCCCTAAAATATGCCAACAACTTCAAGAATGACAGAAAACAACATTCCAAATTGTATAATGCCTTAGATTACAACATTCTATGCTTCTGTTTATTGACTATGTTTATTTTTATTTAGAAAATAATTTACTTGCTGTGTTTGACTGAGACAAATAAGCATTAATTTATCTTTTCTCAGTGTAGGAGCTGCTTTAATGGCATCTGGTCAAGTGCAGTGAGAAGGCTGTACTGAGTGCTGTTCTCATTGGAAGCAATTAATTTAGTAAATTTATTAAATTCTCATTCCTAATAACTTTCCAGGCAACATTCCCTGTTTGTCCATTTTGCCTTGGATTCTATGGGTAACTTTAACAAAAGGGGAATTCCCTAAACATATTTTGTTTGGCACTTGTTGCACTTACAGGTCCTGCAAGCAAAGAGCTTTTCAAGACACAGAACCATTTGCTTTTTGGTGTGATCCATTTCCCCATTCTCCAGAATTATGGAATCCTGGAATGGTTTGGGCTGGAAGGGACCTTAAAGCTCACCCAGTTTCATCCCTGCCATGGGCAGGGTCACCTTCCACTGTCCCAGGCTGCTCCAAGCCCCATCCAGCCTGGCCTGGAACACTTCCAGGGGTGCAGGGGCAGCCCCAGCTGCTCTGGGCACCCTGTACCCAAACAGGTCTGGGGCTCTTTAATTCTACTCTGCATGTGCTGAGACTAAGAAATAAGCTTGAAGTGAGATTTTTTTTTACCCACCAGGTCTGCCATCCTGTATACAGGTAAATCCTGAAGAAAGACTCACTTCAGTAGGATATTTTATGAATGTCTGGGAGTGGTAGAACAGAGGAACAGTCTATGGATGCTGAATAACACTGCATCATTTACTGGATTCCAACACAGCCAGGAATCCGGGAAAAAGACAGTAAAAGAACTTTTAAAAAAAAGTCCTGCTGAAAATAAATGCTTTTGTGGTTAAAAACCAGCCAGTTGGAACTGAAACAGTGTTTTCTTAGGGTGGCAGAACAGTTGGAAAAGTTGTTGGATTATTTTTGGCAGTGGCCAGCACATTATAGCTCTATCATTACTGGTACTCAACTCTCCAGAGTTCACTGAAAGGGTTATTACTTCACTAGTACATTCCTGCAAAAACACAGCACACTCCATCTGTAGCATGAAGCTCTGGATTCTGGAACTCTGTGTGACCTTTCTGACACACTGATATGAGTGGAACCAGCTCAGCTCCCAAACCCTGCAACACCCACCCAGGGGCAGCCTGAGCCACAGCCCCAGAGCGAGGCAGGGTGGCCAAACCACTGTGCACGTAACAGGGTGACTCCTGTGCCCTGCTCTGATGGAAACAGGCTGGGAAGGTTTCAGCTGGAGGTTAAAACATCAAGGAACTTGTACCTGGGTGTTGTAAGAGCCAAACCCAGTGGCTGCCTTTGCTGGCAGCCAGTGCTCCCACTGACAGACTGTGCAGGTGGAAAGTCAGTCCAGTTCATACTTTTGCATTAGCAGCTTGTTCTCCTTAGCAAATGCACTTCAGCCTGATGCAGCAGGATTTTTGCAGTGCAGGAGTACCTTATCCAACCCCTATTTACCTTATCCAACCCCTACTTCTCTTATGAAATGGAGCAGATAAGCTACTGAATAATAAGGTTAATAAAATACTATTTCTATCCCTTTCAGTGGCATGAATTTACAATCAGAAAATGTGTTTTGCTGAGAAGGTGTCAGTGTGCTGGATTTAACTGGTGAAGAAAATAATGGTTTTCCTTTAGCTGGGGTCTGTATGACCATTCCCAATGTAGTGATTAAGACTGGAGTCATTGCTGCCCTTACAGCAGCAACACAACAAACACCTATTTGCTTTGATGTGCCTGTGAGTTTTGCATCTTCAATTCTTCTCAAATATCAGCCACGATCAGATAATTGTCTGCCAATAAATGGCAATCTGTGATTCTCCTCCTGAATTTAATTGTAACCAGATTTGCTTCCCAGAGTAGATGTTGGGAGCCCTGGTTTGTGCCTGGCTGCTGTGCAAGCCATCAGCTATTGCTGCCCACTCCTAGGTGTGCTGAGCCTGGGAGGTGTCTGAGAGAAGTGGGAAGCAGAGGATCAACAACCACAGCCTAGTAAAGGTGCTGAGTAAAGGCAGCCTTGTCTTACAAAAGTGCTGCTCTGCAAAGTCTGGAACTGCTTTGGACAAGCTTGATGCTGTGACAGGGAAAAGGCACAGCTCAGAAAGCCAGGGGGGTTTGTCCCTGTGCCCCCTCTGCCACGGGGGATGGCACTGAGAACACTGATGTGCTGGCTGGTCAGTGACACAAACCCTTCTGCCCTAGTGACCCACGGCACACACAGCTGGCAGGAGCAGCAGGGCCCCATGGCAAGGTGCAGCCCAGCCCGGCTCAGCTCTGGATGAAGTAAGGACCTTGCTGGGGGAGCAGTTCTTCGTGCAGTCCACTCACAGGTAAGCCACACTCGCTGCCACAGCAGCCTGGAGTCCCCTGTGGCCAGGGTCACCCTGCAGCTGCTCCAGAGGAAGGGCTCATGGCACTGGCCCAGCACAGAAGAGGGGTTAGCACAGGTGGTGCAATTTTGGCATCACAATGCCTGTGATAACCCTTGTGCCCAGGGTTCCCATCACACACCCATGGACCCCCAGCACTGGAACTGGCAGCTGCACATCCCCTGCAAGTCCAGCTGGCTGCACGAGGCATCCACTGGGAGCATCTCCAGAAAGCACCATCAGAGGCTCTAATAACCAATCATGAGACAAGGTCTGGAGAGAGAATCATAGAATCCCAAAATGGTTTGGGTTGGAAGGGACCTTAATGCTCATTCTGTTCCAACCCCTGCCATGGGCAGGGACACCCCAAACTCCCCAAAACAGCCTGTAAAATACTCTGTGTGTCAGCAAGAGTCCACAACCCTCACAGCCCAAGGCACACCTACTCTTCAATGTTAATTTTTCTCACCTGTGTTGTCATCAAGTTGAGTTCACTTTTTTAATGTGTCACTTTCTATTATTCACTAGCTCACTGATAAAAAATATTCCATTTTGAATTTCCAGAAAAGTTACCATGCATCCCAAATACATTCTGTCTGTGTTTGGGCCACACTCCACATAATGAATTAGCAGAAGGAGAGGAAATACAAGGCAATTAAAGAAAAAAGGCAAGCAGGCAAGGTCTTTCTGCTTTTGTGCTAATGGCCTTAAATCAAAAATCTCAGCACAGGCAACACAAGAAACCCAGAGAAGGGAGGTAAATGTAGCTTCATTTTAGAGCAGCAAATCTTGTATAGCACAAAACTAGAGCCAGCTCTTTGCTGACATTGCAGCATCTCTTTCCTATAGAAGGAAATAATAAAAAAGGGCTTTATGCATAAACACAATACACTGATGCTGCTATTGGCATGGCTAAATTGTGCCTGGATTTTATTCTGCAAACCTTTTCCATTAACATT
This sequence comes from Haemorhous mexicanus, assembly GCF_027477595.1. Taxonomy (NCBI): domain Eukaryota; kingdom Metazoa; phylum Chordata; class Aves; order Passeriformes; family Fringillidae; genus Haemorhous; species Haemorhous mexicanus. Next base: position 4,320,037 of record NC_082365.1, on the reverse strand, counting down.
TCTGTTGGGAAAGCTGACTCTTGAGAGATGTAATGAACCATCTGACTTTAGTTTGGTTGTGGAACAAGGGGTTACTCTCTGGAGGGTGCACAGCCAGGCTCTGAGCTACACCCAGCTCTGTTTCCTTATACAGAGGATGACGAGTGCTCCAGCACGAGCAGCACGTGGGAAAGCAGCAACCCTCAGCCTTGCTTTAAACAAATTAAAGTGCCTTTGGAACAGGGAGGGTTTGCTCTGTGACAAACATTTGACTCTCCTCGTCATCATTTTGTCCCCAATGCCTCCAGCCCAACAGTTGCACAGACAAGTGCTCACACAGCTTTTGGCCTTCCTCCTCCTTCCTCCCCTCCAGGGCTCTGCTCCTCCTCCCTCCTCAATCACTGCCTTCACTTGGTGTCTCCTGCTGGTTCCCTGAATGTTTGCTCAGCCCTGCACAAACCCTGCTGTTTATGTCATTTCAGCTCCTGTCTGAGATAAGACACACCAGATCCTGTGGGACAACTTAAGAGTTGTTCTGCATTTTCCACAGGATTATGCTCTGGCAGAGCACCCTGCTCGAGTCCTTTAGTGCTGCTTGGGATTCTAATCTGACAAAGCTCCACAGAGGGGGGAACTGCAACCATAATTGACCCACACCCAGCAAAAACATAGAGAAATTCTGGGAAATCACAGTGGAACTGCAGAGCCTGATTCCTCTGGTACAAAACCCTGTTTGTCCAGTGGCTTTGGGGCTCCCTGCCTGCTGGCCAGCCACGGCAGAGCTCGGGGCCAGCTGAGACATGTCAGGAAAACAAGGCAAAGAGACGGGGAGGAGCCTCACTTGGGCTTTTCTGTTTATACCCTGTCTCTGCTTATTAAGTCTTTACAGAGGAAATACAATGTCTGCCCTTCACTGCAATTCCAGAGCATTTTTGAATGTCTCTCATTCCCAACATGTGGCTGAATTAGTCAGCACATGGTAGTTGCCCAACGAGGTATTGCTGCTGCTCTTCCTGCATGAAATGGGTCTTAACAAAGGTTTAGACATTTGGCTTGCATTTCTCCACACCCAAACAGATGTGCCTGTCCTCTGGATTGAAGGAGGACCAGCACTGGCACTGCATCTGCTCTGCAGGGACTTTTGGGGAGTTCTTGCTCATGGCATTCTGAAAATAAACAGGTGTTTCCCTGTCCAGAATTCCCAGTACTTTAACCACAATGGCTGTAGCTGTGCAGAGGTAGTTTGGTATCCACACTGCTCCCACATTTGCCCTTGAATGTGGAAAAATCCCATCTGCCCTTGTGACACAGATACCTGAGCTCTTTGAGGAAGGAGCCTGGGCTTTATCTGCCCTAACTCAGTGATGTGGTGTGCCCTGAAAGGGCAGCTGGGAGAGCTGGCAGCTGCTGGAGGCTGCTGAGCCAGCCTGCAGCAGGGCCTGGCCACGTGGCAGGTGAGTGTGGCTGCTGAGGGTGTGATAATGGCACAAGGTACTGGCTTGATGGCCCCCACCGTAGCCACAAGGACACTTCTGCAGACAAATTTAGGGAATGGACAGCTGTTCTAGCCAAGGGACTGCTTCTGCTTTCACTCCTGTGCAGCCAAGAGGCTGGCCCTGGCCAAAAAGGTTGCTGCAAAACTCACTAGAGATCTGACTCCTGGGAACATGCTGTCACCATATGGTCTCCACATTAATAACACCAAACAAGTGCTTCATAAACAGTGCTCTAACGACAAATACCAGAGGAATTAATAATAATCTAGCTATTATTTTCTAATGTTCTCGCTTTATTAAGAACACTGATGCTGTCTGAATGAGCTCTTCCGGAAGAACAACATCTGGCACTCACATGAGCACCTGATGAAATCCGTATGATCCCGGGTATCTGATAAATGTATGGCCAGAGCAGCAGCAGTTTGTGCCCTCCTGCCTCACAGTAACAGTGCCCTTCTCTCTCATTCTAGGTCAGAATGTAATGCCCATGTGCTGTTCTACACTCTGACTGCAGTAACAGTGACTTTCTGTCTCGTTCTAGGTCAGAATGTAATGCCCATGCTGTTCTACACTCTGACTGCAGTAACAGTGCCTTTCTGTCTCATTCTAGTTCAGAATGTAATGCCCATGCTGTTCTACACTCTGACTGCAGTAACAGTGCCCTTCTCTCTTGTTCTAGGTCAGAATGTAATGCCCATGCTGTTCTACACTCTGACTGCAGTAACAGTGCCTTTCTGTCTCATTCTAGTTCAGAATGTAATGCCCATGCTGTTCTACACTCTGACTGCAGTAACAGTGCCCTTCTCTCTTGTTCTAGGTCAGAATATAATGCCCATGCTGTTCTACACTCTGCAGTAACAGTGCCCTTCTCTCTTGTTCTAGGTCATAATGTAATGCCCATGCTGTTCTACACTCTGCAGTAACAGTGCCCTTCTCTCTCATTCTAGGTCAGAATGTAATGCCCATGTGCTGTTCTACACTCTGACTGCAGTAACAGTGCCCTTCTCTCTTGTTCTAGGTCAGAATGTAATGCCCATGTGCTGTTCTACACTCTGACTGCAGTAACAGTGCCCTTCTCTCTTGTTCTAGGTCAGAATGTAATGCCCATGCTGTTCTACACTCTGACTGCAGTAACAGTGCCCTTCTCTCTTGTTCTAGGTCAGAATGTAATGCCCATGCTGTTCTACACTCTGCAGTAACAGTGCCTTTCTGTCTCGTTCTAGGTCATAACGTAATGCCCATGCTGTTCTACACTCTGACTGTAGCTTTTTTGATCGGCACACAGGCAGCTCCCAAGTCAGAGGACAATGCCCCACTGGAGTTTCCTGCAGAACATTCCCTGCTCAGCACCCGGAGCGACCGACACCGCACTGCCCAGGAGGCTCCGCAGACATCCCACGGCCGCACCACGTGGAGCCTCGGCAGGAGAGAAGCTCTAAACATCACCGTGGACCCCAAAATCTTTCGGAAGCGGCGTTTCCGCTCTCCCCGGGTGCTGTTCAGCACGGAGCCCCCGCCGCTGGCCGGGCAGGGCCGGGATTTGGGATTTCTCAGCGGCGCGGGGGCTCTCAACAGGACTGCCAGGAGCAGGAGGAGCACGCACCCCGTGCTGCACCGCGGGGAGTTCTCGGTGTGCGACAGCGTCAGCATGTGGGTCGGGGACAAAACCACGGCCACCGACATCAAGGGCAAGGAGGTGACGGTGCTGGGCGAGGTCAACATCAACAACAACGTCTTTAAGCAGTACTTTTTCGAGACCAAGTGCAGGGACCCCAAGCCGGTGTCGGGCGGGTGCCGCGGCATCGACGCCAAGCACTGGAACTCGTACTGCACCACCACCCACACCTTCGTCAAGGCCCTGACCATGGAGGGCAAGCAGGCGGCCTGGAGGTTCATCCGCATCGACACCGCCTGCGTCTGCGTGCTCAGCAGGAAGGCGGCCAGGCCCTGAGCCCGCGCCCTCCGACCCCCCTACCTCAGCCTGTAAATTATTTTAAGTTATAAAGGACTGCATGGTATATTTATAGTTTATACAGTACAGAAAGAACCTCATTATTTATTAAACTCTTTTGGAAACCTTTGGTGTTTTGTAAGTTATTTACTGGCAGAGCTCTTTAAAATGAGTGCTTGTTTTAGTCTCATTCACCTCTACAACTCTGGGCTGTTGAACGAGTTTTCAGCAAAAAGAAAACATTTTCCACACAGTTTTCACACATATTGCTCTCTTCTACAAGAAAATTTCCCTGCCAGTTTATTGTATGCTTATTTTCAATTGAAATTTTTTTTTCCAAATACCAAGAGACCAAAACAGAACTTTCAAAGCTTTCTTCCAGTGTTACTAATTATCCATAAAGGTATTTATCATATATAATTAATCATCTTAGTGAAGTCCTCTAATTCTTCATTGTTGCCAGATGAATTTATAAGTAAGAACTTATAAGTTCTTTATAAGTAAGAACTTTTGTGCATATTTTAAAATTGCCCACTGTTACTTTCACTGCAAAAATAATCCATTCTGAATTATTATGGAACATTTGTTTACACAAGAATAGAATCTCAAAGTATGTATTTTTGTGTTAAAATGGTATTTTACAGCTCATTACTTCAGAACTATATCAGAATGATGGGATTTCAAATGTCAATATACTTATATAAATTTAAAAATTCAAGTGCCTTATAATCCAAATTTGATTACTTTCTCAAGCCAGCATTCTGGTAATGGGACCTGCCATAAGAGCAATTCTTTTCATGCATGACAGACTAAAATCCAAAAATAAATAATAAAAAAATCACTGAGCCTGTGTTTTAGCAAGGACCCAAAATAACCCCATGCTCAAGATTTCTGCATGTCGGGGACATCGACCTCCAGAAACACCCAGCAGAGCCCCAGGCCTGTGCTGGGCGTTTCACTGCCCTCTCCAAAAGCTGCAGATCCTCTCCTTGTTTCCCTTGGAAGACCAGCTGTTCTCCATTGCAGAAACTGTTTCAAAACAAATACCATCAAGGTTTTTCAGCATGGTCCCTTCCAAATCCTAGAGGGCACAGCCACCCTCGGCTCCCTCCTGCATGGTTCTGGCTTTAATGCAAAAGGCAGAGCTGACCTTTGCTTCCTCCACGTAGGCAGCACAGCAGGGCAGCAAAATCTCCAGAGAAAACGTGCTGGGGTAAAACAGTGCCAGTGGAATTAACCCAGGCCAAGCAAGAGGTGCTTCCTGGTGGGACAGTGCCAGTCTGTGTGACGTGGAGGGCACAGCCACCACCCCTGACCATCTCTGCTCTGCCAGTTTTCACTTCCCTTCAATAAGTTTTTATGGTGTGGGGCAGCAATGTCCCAGTGAGAAAGCATGGCTCTCCCCAGAGCAACATATTTGCAATATTTTCGTGAATAATCACATATCTGAAAGGCTGAGGAGGAGGCAGACTCCTGGCTGCCCTGATCCTCCAAATAACAACTTGTTCTGGAGCAGGGGGAAACAAGGCAATCACAGAGGTCTCAGGTGCCCTGATACAGCAGCAGAACCCTGTCACCATCACAGGAGGGATGGAGGGACATCAGTGACACACAGTGCTCTGAGGCAGAGGAAGGCTTGGAATTGGAGCAGGCTTCCACCTCTGCTCCTCAGTGGCCTTAAAGCCAAGGTAACAAACTGCTGTAGAACTGTTTTCTGGAACTGACACAAGGGGACTAGAGAAGAATGGAGCTGCTGCTCATTCAGGACTCCTAGGTTTATGGAGAATGAGATTAATTTACTGCTGACATAAGAGAACTGCAATTGAAAGTGTCTTCTGAATGCCTTTGGTAATTCCAAACATGTGTAAGACCTGGCATTTCTTCAAAAGCCCTGAAAGTGATGCCTTTTAGGACAGATGGAAAGGGACTCTTGACAAGGACACTTGATGATAGTGGGGGATGGCTTTAAACTGAAGGAGGGTAGATTTAGATGAGATATTGGGGAGAAATTCCTCCCTGTGAGGGTGCTGAGGCCCTGGCACAGAGCAGCTGTGGCTGCCCCATCCCTGGAAGTGTCCACGGCCAGGTTGGATGGGGCTTGGAGCAACCATGGACAGTGGAAGGTGCCCCTGCCCATGGTAGGGGTTGGAAGAAAATGATCCTAAAGGTTCCTTCCAGCCCAAACCACTCTGGGATTCCATGATAATTAAAGCAATATTGGGGGCTGCCAGCCCTAATTAGAGATTACACCAAGAGGCTACACAGTAGAGCAGAGGGGGAAATCTGTTCATGTCACTTTAGGGAGAGAAGAAAACAAGTGCAGGATTTAACTCAGAACTTGCTGAGTTCTGAGTGAGATCTCAGGTGATCAAACCTAACCCACAACTGCAGGAGGAGGGGTGAGGGACAGAAGGGCCAGGTGACACCACAGCTCAACTCACACTGCTGAAACAAAAGCTGCCAAAGCACCCAAATCAGCCTCATCTGCTTTGTTTCTGCTGTATCCAAGAGCTGACAGGACCATCAGACTCAGATAATTTACTTTCACTTGTAAAAGCTGCATTAGAATCTGCATGATGAGTCAAGACTGTAGCTCAGCGTGGAGAATGGAGCTGATGTCCTGCTCAGCTTTTTGTGTAAGGTGACAATAACTGAAAAACCTGTGTGGAAGGATCTCTACAGACCAACTTTGTTCAACACTAACTGCTCGCTCAGCTCTCTGCATTTCCCAGGAGTTCCTCTGGTGTCCTCAGCTTTTGGAACAAGTGCTACTCACTGAGTGCTGAATTCTCTTCCCACTGTTTAAGAAAAGAAGTCTACCAGTTTTAATTATATAGATTATATATATATATATATATATATATATATATATGCACGATAACCAACGGCTTCCCTAAAGATGAAGCATCTTCATTTCTTCTTAAAGCCCTACTTCTAAATATAATGATGGAAAACATTTATGGCTAAGAAAAAATAAAGCTACTTCATCTAAAAGGAGATCAACTAGAGGGACTGCTATGAAGCAGTTTGATTGGGAGAATTACATCATTGCTAATTCAAGAATCTGAAATTCACTTTAGAATCTGAGGACAGAAAAGCAAGATCCTTATATTTAAAAAAGCAAATCAGATCAATCTGGTTTCACCTTTAGCCAAATGCCACATGGCTGACACCCACAATTTCACTCCTGCTCAGTGGGTCTGACTAAGGAGTGAAGGTTAAATTTTGCCTGGAGGAAAACAGATCAATCTCTAGAGAGATGGATCATAATCAGTTTCCATCAGCCAGCATGGGACTCATCCTCTAATCACTGCTGTAATTAGTTTGGTGGGGCTTTTTTTGGGGGGGTGTGGGAGGTGGCAACAACACATCTGAAACCCCACAGGTTACTCAGTCACTCCTGCTGCCGAGGGGATGCCAAGAAATGCCAGAAAGCCTGGAATGCCAAAAAGCCCATTCCAACTCCTACACCTGCAACCAGGCTGCACTTCATCGGGCCTGGGTGATTATTTTCCCTTCAGCTGCAATACAGACAGGAAATGTTGACACTGACAGAGAAGAGATGGTTTACATAACAGTCCTGCTTTCTCCCGGTTTCCTTTCACCCCTTCCATGACACTGCTGCTCCCCTCTCTAATCCCTTGTTCAAACATGTAATTAAGCAGCAGCCACACCCTTGCCAGCTCTTCCTTAGCAAGCTACACCTCCGGAGAGCAATTACAACCACTGGGGAATTTACTTGCAGGGTTTGGAACTGCTGTGTGTGTGTTTTCACTTTCCTCAGTCTGTTTTCCTGAGGAATTCTGTGCTCTGGAGAAGTCAGTGTCTCTGTGCCTACAAATGTTCTGATGTGGCATCTCCAGCCTGATATAAATCATTGGGCCTGACATTCAATCCTGAATCCCTTGGTCAGTAAAACCATCAAGGACTGCTTCAGTACCACCCTGCTTTGGGAAGTGAAAAGGAATCAGCAAAACCTAAGGAACACTGAATGTAGCCCAAAGCAGAACAAAATATGGAATTGCCACTGAACAGCAGTTTAATACATAGAGAAAACACTCCAGCAGAACACCTGGCACAGGGCTGAAACTAAGAAAATCGAGAATTTTCCAGCTTCTGATCTGGCCAGGAAACATCATCCATTGATTTTAGACAGCAGAAGGGAATCCTGGCAGGACAATATCTTACTAGAAAAATGGATGTTCTTTGGTGTTAAAGAAGATCAGATGATCAAGGCTTTCCTGTATGCCCAATTTTACAGCAGAACCCAGGCATTGGCCTCAAATTACCAGATAAAATATTTAGTCCTTATCCTCACAGTGATAACTCTTCTGCAATAATTGTCTTTACTTCAACAATCCATTCTGCACTTCCTCAGTGCTCTTTGAGTTTTCCTTCTTGTCCTTGCAGATTTCAAACACCAAATATACTTCCCAGGGAATCAGAAATTCATAGGTTTTGGAGGGTTTCCCTAAACTCTTTGAGACATGAAGAAGAACGGTGAAGCTGCCAAGTTTTGCTGTGCACCATTGGTGTCTGAATGATGGGGACACTCCAATCTGACAATTAAAGTGGGTGGGATGGAGTAGGAAGTTATTCTGTTGTGTTTCTGACAAACTGTTCTGGAGGAAAAAAATGTCTTGCTTTACACCAAAAGAAAAATAAAACCAATCCAAACCTGCTCATGTCTAAGTCAGTGAAATGGATTTCTGAATGAAATGAAAGTCTGAAATGGATTTCTGCTTCAAGTACGAAGAAGAATGTACTTGGCTTTTTCTTTTGAAGCATGGCTTAGGCACACATTGCTTTTAAATAGAATATTGCCAGCAGTTCCTGCACAAACCCCACCAGACCCACTGTGCAAAGTGGTGCCTGTGTGAAGGCTCCTTCTGCCTGGAAAAGGCAAGCCTGTACTGAGCACACTGACTCACGGATTGCCTCTTTTTTTATCATCTCTATTTCCATAATCCAGCACACACAGGGGGCCCTGTCAGGCATTTAGCAAGATCTTGCCCCCAGGGCTGTGATCCAAGCTGATGGGTGCAGGAGTGACTCACGGGGCTGGAAAGCTCTGGGTAACCTCAGCCCAGGTGATGCCTTCAGCCTGGGATGAACACAGATGCTCGTGGCACCTCTGTGCAAAACACATCTGCTGTTGTTACTGATCAGATGTGTCCTCTGGGGATTTTGTTCCGTTTCCCTTTTTCCTCTTGAATCATTGGATTTGGGCACATTCCAGTTCTACTGCACGGAGTCCAAGTCTGAGAACAAGTTAAGCTGTGGCAGGAAGGAAGGAGTGTGCACAACCCCAATTCCCTGGTGACAGGTCTATTAAGCAATAAATAATGAGCCTTTTATTACAGGTTCTAATTAGAACAGGGCTTGTCTGATTTAGGAGCTCAACTGAGCACTCATTCCAAAATTCAGTTTGATCTGTTGCAGTGACATTCAAGCTCTATTTGTTTTCTTTTTGGATTGATGATGCACAGGAAGAAAAGGGAAAGGAAAAGTATTCGTGTCACCAGCTGCAAAGGATTGCTTTGGTTCTAGGCTCCTTACAGAGACTGGAACCCAAATTTCTAAAAACATGTGCATTCCAAGCCTTTAGACACCGTGAGTTGACATTTTAGTGGGGTGGAACATGCTGGACACAGGCAGGAGCTGCTCAACAAGGAAATAACAAGAGAGCGTGCTCAATTTGCTAGATAATGTGCACTATATCAAACCTATAAATGTAAAACCCAAGTTTTTATTTTGTTTTCTCACACAAGGTCCAGAATTCTTTTCAGAAAGTCATGGAAAACATTTTCTTATTAAGGTAGTAGAAAGCCAAGCAGACAGATTTTGCACAAATTTTTTAAAAGCCTTTACGTCACTGACAACAATTATAAGAAATTTTTAGCCACAAATATTGTTTAGCAAACAGTAAAACTGGAGGCTTTGTTAAAAATATTCTGAATCAGAACAGCTGTAATGAGCTAAAATGAAGAAGTGAAGGTGACCAGAATGCAAAATATTGTGGAAAGTCCCTTGTCCTCCACTAACGTCTCAAGACTATAAATCAGAATAGACAAGGAGAGCAAAAAAGAGGTTTTGGAATCATATCCATAAATTTAGATGATTAGTAGCACAGGAAAATCAGTATCTAATGGGAAAGTGCTGTTCTAAACTGGGACTGTTTACTGGGGAATGATGGAAGCCCAATCCCCTCGTTCTAGGAAGTCAAGAGTTCTTGAAGTTCCCTTTCAAAGTGCGCTCCCAAAGCAGATCCCTGAAGCCAAAGACAACAAACTTGGCCAGGGTTATGGTCAGGCTGAAGCAAACAACTCCTCAGCTGTGTGCCTGCAGGAGCTGTGAGCCCAGCCAGAGCAGTCAGGCACCAGCACCATGCCCAGAGCCCAGCAGCAGCTCCTGCAGCGTTATCTGCCTGCTGCAGGGCAGGGTTGCCACACACAGCTCTGCCACAGAACTGCAGAAACCCTTCTTGCCACCAGGCCTGGAGCTGATGCAGAAAAGCCATGTCTAACTCCCAGCATCTTCGTGCTCCACCCTGGCCACATCAGCACAGTGACCTGCACAGAATGCAGCTCATTATGCATTGAAGGGACTGATACAATTAGTGACTAATTGCTGACGTGGGAAAGAGAAAAAAACCAAACATTTGGGTTACTTGCTCTTGACATCTTTCTGTTGGAGTTTTCATGCTTCATCCATGCTGCTGCAGTAGAGAGAGCTCAGAGCCAGGAGAGTGGTGGCAGTAAAGCTTCTGGGAGAAGTTAAAGGTTTTCTGCTGTGCCCTGAGTGCACTCAGTTACTCTGATTGCAATTTGTACAGCCAGCACAGGGAGGAGAGTGGAACTGAAAATTCAGGCTACACATTCCAGGAGTAGCAGATTCTGTAGAAGCTCAGCGCTGCTGACAAATCCCCATTTTCACACAATCATGGAATGGTTTGAGTTGAAGGGACCTTAAGGCCCATCCCACCCCACCCCACCCCTGCCCTGGGCAGGGACACCTTCCACTAGCCCAGGCTGATCCAAGCCCTGTCCAACCTGGCCTTGGACACTCCCAGGAATCCAGGGACAGCCAGAGCTTCTCTGGGAATTCCATTCCAGCCCCTCACCACCCTCACAGGGAAGAGTAGCTTCCTAACATCTGATCTAACCTACTCTCTGCCACTTTAGGATCATCCAATTCCGTTACATCAAGAGATTTTTCTTTCTGAAAATGCAAGATGGAGTCCCCAGCACCTCAAATATAACCAACCCAAAAATTTTCTTGAAAATTGCACTTGAAATACAAATTTCTTCTATTCCACCAATGTAATTAAGACATTACAGGTCCTGATTGTCTGATTTGCTTAAAAATAGCAAGACATTTATTTGGAGAATTTAAGATACAGATTGTCTTATCTAGAAAGGATTTGGGATAAATTGAAAAAAAATATTATTTATCTAATCTTCCCTAAACTCAGATCACCTTCAGCTTTATCAAACTGCTTAGACATTGTCTGATGTGAGTGAACAGATGATTCATTTGGTGATTAATAACTTCTAATACAGCTGTCATCAACAAGGCTTAAACACCAACTTCGGAACATCAAAGCCAGGTGAGGGCAAACAGGGAGAATCAAATTAATAAATGGGATTTTTGTAAACTGGATCTGCTCTGGCTCCTTCAGCACTGGGCTGAATGATGGTGTTGATTGTAATAGTTTATTCTTAATGCTCTTAACAACCCAGCATTCATCAGACAAGTATACAGCACTTATCTTCCCATCCATCAACCAGCCCCGCGTTTGTGTTAACCAGTTGTAACAGGATCTTGTGTTTGAGCATCAAAGGTGATTCAACAAACATTTCACACTGTCACTTTCTCAGCATTGCCCAGTTTCTGTTTTGGTTTTGCCAATTTTCTCCATCCCATTCTTATTTCTCTTTTATTTTCACAGACTATTTATTTTTTGTGCTCAGGATCCTGTTTATTAATATTATTTCTAAAATGCTCTTCAACAGCAGCAGCTCTCATTCTATTTTTCCTATTTTTTGCAATATCTTTCAGTTACCTGCTTTGCACCTCGTGCCAAAAGCTTCATTTGTTTCTTAAACTGTCACCCAGGAGATGCTGTGACTCTCCCCAGGAGGTGACCATGCACAGGGTTTGTGTTCCATCAATCTGAGCCTTCAAACCAGGTTTTATTCCTTCCCAAAGGATCTTCCCTGTCAATACCCTAAAGTGAAATGGCAGCTGGAGGCAGGAGCACCCCTGCCAGTTTTAGTGTTTCTGATGAAGTGGTGGCTGGGGGAACAAAGACATTTTACCCTGCAGAGCTCCTGCAGAACAGGCTGCAACAGCACCAGTGCTCCTGCCAGGCTGCTTCCCTCTCCCCTGACACAGCCTCTGTCACTCAGAGCTTCCCCTCAGGTGTGCATTAAATGCTCTGTTTTTCAGCCAAGCATCAGTTAGAGCTGGAGGTAAGCCCACCCCTCCAGAGGATTCAGAGCAACCCATGGAAACAATCAATTTCTTGGCCATTTGCCCTGGATGTGTGAGAGCTCTGCAGTCCCCTCCACTGGAGAACTGCTAAAGAGAGCTCTCTGCAAGGCTGGACCTTTGCAGACACCTGGGAAATGTGAAGGAGTTCCTAGACAGGAACTGAACAATGTTTTATCTACTCAATTATTTATTTGAGGCAGAACTGAAAAATGAGCAAAACCACATGCACTTATGGCATTTATTTTGTGTTTCACATTTCCCTGGCAGTCTCTGTGTAGGTACCACATCTCAAGCATCATTGTAAAGCCCTAAAACACCCTTTCAAAAAAAAAAGTACATTTTTGAAAAGGCTTTTTTGTTGGTTTATTGAGGGGTTTTGTTTGTTTGTTTGTTTATTGATTAAATAAATCAGCCACATAAAAAATGTTTCTGGACTGACTCCAGTTGCTTTCCTGGCTTTTTTCCAGTGATGTTCAAATCAGAGGTTGTTCAAACTAGGAAACAGTAGTTTTGCCATTTACTCATACAAAAACTTGGGAGCTCTGGTATTTTTTTTTAGTACACATTGCTAACAGGGTTCAAGAGTACCCTCTCCTCTGTCATGTGCCTCTGGCTGTGCATAAACATTGCTTTGACCAATAGGGGCAAAATTAGATACTTCCCAGAATGATTTGTTGCATTCTCACGACAGTTGCGATCCCAGACTGGATTAGATCCAGTGGGAAAATGTTTAGACAAAGTCCTGCAGCAAAGAACACTCCTGAGAGATGTGCCTGTGGTCTGCCTAGGACAGAAGGCAAGGTTACAGCCAGGCCTGGAGAAATGGGCCACAGGAAGGTGTCTTGGAATGCTCTGTCTGGTTTTAGGGAGCAAAAAAATGGGAGCATCCAGCAAATGTGCAGCCACGTTCATGTTCTTCCCTGGGGTAGGCTCGGGCACAGGCTGCCCAGAGAGGCTGTGGCTGTCCCTGTGTAGTGGTTTTGGTTTGTTAATTTGAGATTTTGTTAATTTTGAGATTTTTTTGGCTAATGTTTTAACGAGTGTGCCAGGTTTGGTGTTGGTTAATTATTAATGTATTTATTTTTTGTTGTGAGATAGGATTAGGAGAAAGGTAAAGTAGGTTTAAAACTTTAAAAGGGTATAAAGAAAATTTTATTAATAGTAATTAAAAGAAAGAGTAAGAAGAATTGGAATAAAAAAGAAGATCTCACCTCCAGAGATCCCTGGGAATGTCCAAGGCCAGGTTGGAGCAACCTGGGATAGTGGAAGGTGTTGGGGTTGGAACTGGATGAGCTTTAAGGTCCCTCCCAACCCAAACCACTTTGGAATTCTAAGATATGCAATACCAACCATTTGGTTCAGCTCACATTACTCAAACATCACAAAATGGAAACCAGAAAGAAGAAGGAGAAACATGGGAAGATCAGAAAAGGAAGGTACCATCAACCCTCTCTTCAAACACTCTCTCCTGACCCACCAGATTTTAGGTTTCAAGAGCTTTAGGAAATATTTAGCTAAAGACTACTCCTAATTTAGTGATCCAGCAGGACAGATAAGCACATCAGGACTGAGAGCTGGAAAGTGCAAATGCAGCACGAAATTGGAAGCAGGAATGAGATCTTAGCACCTCCACTGTGCTGCACCAGCCAGAGATTAACCAGCCTCTGAGGCCTTAAAAACTTAAGCCCCTACTCATTTCTCCTCATCAAGCACTTTAGAGCAACATTTCCTAACAGTTGCTTGGGGGTTTTGTCTCCTTCCTACTGGTTTCCCCTTTCTTCTTCTGTGAGAGCTGTTTGGACTCGTTCAGTTTGCAGATTCCACTCAAGGCTGGGCTTCTCATTCAAAACATTTCTACTCTCAAAGGCATTTTTGCCTTTCCTTCACTTTGAATGAAGACTCTGCAACCTGCACAGCCTTGCCTTTTTAGCCCCTTCAAATGAGTTTTATTAAGTGTTGTTCCTCACTGCTCCAGCAGATTGCTTTGAGTGCTTTCTGCACACATCCACACAACACTGAAATAGTGAATTCTGCCTGGAAATCTGACACACATATTGTTAGAAGTTCATTAAACCTGCATTCCTGCAGTGATATTGTGACAGCATGCTTAGGAATACATTTCCTGACTCAGGTGACACCATTACTCAGCTTTTCCTGCCCTCTTTGATTGCTGGAATATTACCTAAAGCTGTTTAGAAGATAGAAGATGTGTGAAATTGAAATCATCTGGAGACAGCTTCTTGTCTGCCACTGCTGACAGGTAACATTACAAGAACTAATTCACTGTTGTTGTTAAATTCCTGTTACTTTGATTCACATCTTTGCTGTGAAGGCACCGAAAATTCTCTGTCTAGCAGAGTTTAATCAACAGCAAAAATTAAACAGAATATGTAGGAATGACTTGGTAGTGCTTCAATTGTCCTCCATTTTCTGTTTATTCTTCGTGTTTCAGTTGCCTTCCTCTCTAAGCCAGAGGTCAAAGTGAAATTTCTTTGATTGATTTTCCCAGTGTGATGGAAGCAGCAGAAGGTGGTGGTGCTCCTCCATGACAGCTCTGACACTGCAGACAGGGGCTCAGGCTCCAGCTGAGGGGTGGTTTGGAGCAGTAACAGAGGAAAGCTGAGCCCACTGCTCTCACCCTGGGAATTGTGGTGCCTGTGGGACAGTCTGGTCTCCAAAAGAGAGGGAAAACTTCAAGGCTGTTGGTTCATTTTATCAGCATAGGAAAAGAAAATAAAAAGAAAATAGGAGAAAAACAGAGATAAGAAATACAGGACCCATGAGCCAACAGCAGCAAACCCAAAACCTTCTTAACTTTGTCAAAGCCAGCTGCTTTTAGCACCTAAGCAGGATTTTGGTATTACTGTAAAAGTACCTGTGCTTCTGTTTAGCCTCTTCCTTTATAAATGTAAGACACTGAGGGAGCTGGGAATGAGCAAGGAACCAAATAAACATTTCAGCCTCCTGTATTGACACCCAAACTGTCAGCCCTGCAAGGAGCCTGAGGACACACCAGTGTTACCAGGACTCTGGGAAAGACAAAAGCACTTCAGTACTGGTGGAGGGTTCAGCAGCTCACTCCCATCCTCATTCTGCAGAAGGACACAGCAATGGACAATTCACACAGAGCTGCTGTGGCAGGAGGCAAAGAGCTACAGAAAGGAATCAACTCAGAGCCATGGACAGGCCTCCCCTCTCCATCCTCCCTGCCATGGCTGGAATCAACAGAATTTATTGTTGTAACCATCCCTCATCATGGCCTGCACACATCCTGTACCATCACCAGCATATTCCATAGGCTTTGCACTCCTCTCTCCCTTGCCCAAACTTTTAACCATCTTTTAATTTATAAATAACATTTAAGTTCATATTTCAAATGCATGCAGGCTTTTGGCCTCTATAAAATCTCCAAGAAATCACCTTTACTTCCCACAATGTGGATCCAGAGCATCTAAAGTCTGTTTGCTTGTTATATTAATAGAATTCAGAAAATTGCTCTACAACATTCCTATAAAAGAGAATCAGCCAAACTTAGACTTGGCATCTGCACAAGTCTCAGTTATTTTTTGGAATACTTTGACAACACTCTTATGTTATTGTCTCTGGGTTCATTTTTCTGTTCATGTATTCCCCAAAGAAGGAAAGAATGGTATTCCTGTTCTCTGAATAAGGACACATCTTGCTTGTCAGAGAGATTTAATTATTTATTTTCCCTTCTCCTTCTTGACTTGTTGGATCTTCAGGATCTGGAGGTTTCAGGTCCTTCAAAATCTTGCTCTTCAGAGAAAGTCATCCTAACTGCCTCAAATAAAGAAACAAGAACAGTGTTTCACCTGCAGAGCTGGCACCTCAATTATTGTCCTTTCAGCTGCTTACTGCAGGGAGAGCCTTTGGAGAGCACAGAAAACCTGTTAGGTTCCTAAATCTGATTTAGTATCACAGAAAACCTCAGCTACTCAGTGCTGGCAGGAGCACTGTGGCAAAGCCCCAGCTCCACAGGTTCCACTTGGCCTCACCTGGGTGCACTTAGGGACAAATTAAAGGTGTAGGAGGAACGAGGTGACTCCTCCAAAGCTGCTTCTGAGGGAACCCTGCAGTCAGTTGAGAACATTTTCATTTTCTTTCTTCCATTTGATCTCCTCAGAAACATATTTTTCATATTATTCCTCACATTTTACTTCCATCTGGTTTCAGCTTTTGATTAGAAACTTGGAAGCTCAGCCTTAACAGCTCAGTGCAGAGACCTGAGCTGCTTCCAGCCATATTCCTCCTTGGAGGATCTTAACTCAGCCTTATGGTTCCTTTTACTGAGGCTGTAGCCTCAGTAAATAGTTTGCAACTCTTGGAAAGAGCAAAAACTCTTGCAAACAGAGGAGGGGTTTGTTATCCTGGAAGAAACAAAACCTGCAAGACAGATGAGACTGATTGAAAAATATTTGCTATGCAAAGTGGTGTTTATGGGGAAGCTGCAAATTGCCAGGTTTATCAGGCAGGACTCAATACACATTTAAATGTTGGTCAACATCTCACCAGGAATACAGAACCAAGAGTACTCTGATTCTGAGCTCAGCCCAGAATTCACTGCAGCCACCAAAAACGGATGCTGAAGTTACTGCTCAGAAAAAGAAAAAAAAAATTAAATGTTCAATAATAAGAATTGTATTGATGGGGTCATAAAATTGTAGAACCACAGAATGGTTTGGGTTGGGAACTTAAAGCTCATCCAGTTTCATCCCTGCCATGGCAGGGACACCTTTCACTGTCCCAGGCTGCTCCAAGCCCTGTCCAGCCTGGCCTTGGACACTTCCAGGGATGCAGGGACAGCCCCAGCTGCTCTGGGCACCCTGTGCCAGGGCCTGCCCACCCTCCCAGGGAACAATTCCTGCCCAACATCTGATCTAAACCCACTCTGGCTGTGTCCTTCCCTCTGCAGGATCAGGAGAAGCTGGCAGTCATCAGGGCAGGAAAAGTTGGTGGATGGTCACATTTTACACTAAAAAAATATTTTTTTTACCTTAAAAGCATTAAAACATCCTGAGCCAGAACAAATCTGTGTCTCCCCAAGTGTGTGCAACAGAGCACGACTGTGACACACAACTGGCAGGCACAGAAACACCCAAAAGATGTGGGTGGGAAGAAAAAAGATTTGGGAATGGTGACCCTCCCACACCACCTCAATTCCAGCAGAAGTGCTTAATTCTCAAGGACCTGTGAAAGTCACAGAAGAAAGCCAGATATAAGCCAAGATCAGAGTCACCAGAAATCCTGATTTCCAGCAGCTTTTGAACAGCACCAGCAATTTTGCAAGGCAGCCTCAATCACCACAAGCGTCCATGGGAAGTTACCTACCTGGCCTGCAAGTGCAGGGGAGGGCTGGAAAAAAGACATTCAGCTACTGACTGTAAGAACCAAGGAAATGGGTTTAGACTTCCCCCCTTTCTGAGCAATCAAACAGCACAGCCAAAGACAGAAAGCAGGATTCCAATCACAAGGCTATGAAGGAGCAAGTTTCCAGATTCATGCAGCTTTTGTCACTTGGATTTTTTTTCCCTACATTCTGATACCATCTCATCTGGGCTGTGCTTTTATATTATTCTTTGTATTTTTGTTTATTTCTTTATTTATTTATTGACTTATGCTACATTATTCTTTGTGCTTTTATACTATTCCTTTAGATTATTCTTTCAGCTACTGACTGTAAGAATCAAGGAAATGGGTTTAGACTTCTCCCATTTCTGAGCAATCAAAGAGCACAGCCACAGAAAGACAGAAAGCAGGATTCCAATCACAAGGCTATGAAGGAGCAAGTTTCCAGATTCATCCAGCTTTTGTCACTTGGATTTTTTCCCCTACATTCTAAGCTTTTTTCCTACATTCTGATACCATCTCATCTGGGCTGTGCTTTCATATTATTCTTTGCAGTATTTGCAGAGTTCACAGTGAAGACTTGAGACATATGTAGGACATATGCAGGAGACCTCGTGGAATGATCTCATGTTTACAGCTCCAAGAGGGATCAGAGAGCTGAAAGTTGGTCTGGGTTGTCCCCTAGTGGTCCCCACCTTTCCTGGGGAGCAGAACCCCACAGGGGCTGTGAGTGCTGATTGTCGTGGTCACCCCCAAACTGGGACCTGTCCACATTAACCAGGGGCTGCCCCCTTCCCTGCAGCATTTTCTGCTCAGTTCACAGCAAATCCCAGATTCCTCACTGCAGACCTTACCTGGCCATTTGCTCCCAGTGCTGCCCCTGTGCTGATGTTTATTTCTACACTAATCTCTGATCTTCTATGCTGTGATTAAGTTATAGCTGCTCCTCCAGAGGTTTTCCCCAATCTGTCATTTGTAATTTGAGTTCTGTCCTCCCCCATTCTGGCAGCATTTTACAGCTTTGTTGTCATTCATAAATTCCTGACAGAGCTCCCCTTACATTATCCAGGTTATGTAAAAGAAAATATTGGCCAACACAACATCAGCCAACTTCACCTGATAGGCACTAAGAAGCACAGGGAACTGGTGCAGGTTATATTACCAAAAATATCCAAGGAAAAGGACTGACTTCCAGAAAATTCTCAGAGATCTTGACTCCCATCCATCTTGTTTTCTTCAGCCACACAGCTCAGAGAAACAATTCCATATCTAAAATCTGAAGTGCTGCTTTTTCAGTAACAGGTCAAAATTCTGAGTCCAGATCTGCTGCCAAATCTGCCCATGCACTATTTTTAAAATTTACCTCTTGTCCAAATCAAGTCATATGGCATCACAATATTTCTTCCTGCATGTTTCTCCATGTTCAGAGCACTGTTTTGTAATTTAATTGCAAAGCTGACAGTTCCAGACATCCTAAATCTCTACACAGTCATCTCTCCATGTTTGACCTCAGCAACTGGAAAGTCTCTCCCATGCTTTTACCAAGAGCTTTGAACCCAGGGGAGAAGGTTTTGCTCTCATTCCTTCCTTTGTGCCTAAATCATCTCCAGCTCCATGTGCATCCCAGCAGTTTGGGTCAGACTCACAACTCACACTTATTGTCCATTGTTCTCTTATTCTTGCTCTCTTCTCTTTTCCTTTCCTCATTCTGAGTCCTCCCTGATGCAATTTCAGCTGTTTTGCTAAGAAAGCTCCTGTCAGGCCACACATGCATCAGCACAGGAAGCCCAGAAGAAATTGGGGTGTTAAGTGGCTTAAGTGCAATTAACTGAAGGATTGTCATGGAAACAATTTAATTTAAGCTAAAGAACAATGTCATTAACCTCAGAATTTCAATAAACTTTAATTTCTGTCCTCTATTCCACCCAAAAACATTTGGGAAGGTGGGAGTTCACCAAAAACTTCAAGTCATGGTATTTGTGCAAAAAAAAACCCAAAACCAACATAAAATTAATTTTAAAACCCAACAACAACAAAATATATTTCCAAAACCTCCACTCAGCAGAAGGAAGGTAATTTCTTCTTATTCCAGGCATAGAAAGCTCCTCTTAAGGAGGTAAAATTTATTTGATTTTAAAGGATATGCTCCTTTTAGACAGAAAAGTTCCCTGTACACAGCACTGTTACCATTCAGGAGGTTACTGCAGAATCACTCCTTTTATTACCCATGTGCTCTAAATTCTGATTATAGCTAAACTGCAAAAAATCCCCTTCAAGATACTTCAAAGAGGAGCTTTACAAAAGTGATAAAAATTGGAGGATTTGGGTGCTCAGTGTTTCTAGTGGTGTGTTCTAATGCCATAAATATCCAGGATATCCATGGAAAGCCTGGAAAGATTAGATCAATATGTCAGTAGTAAAAACCAGATCTGTGTCTCCATCCACTCCATCCCACTCAGCTTTTGCATTAATCTCATTAACAGGTTCCAAGCATAACCCAGTAGTGCTCCAAAAAAGCAAAGGCAGCATCTGCCAGGAGACATCCTCCCCCTCTCCTCATGGAAACAGGGATGGAGGTGCTCCTGCCTCACTCCGTGCCTCCTTGCTCCTGGAGCCACATCAGAAGAGCACACCTGGCATTTGAATGGAATGCAGAGAGGTCTGAGGTGGCTCCTGGATCCTGTGAGGGCTTGTCCAGCTCTCCCAAGGCTTTTCCCTCTGCACACAGCTTGTCCTTGCTGCAAGGACGTGCTGCACGTGTCAGCCTGTCAACAAACATGTCCTACCTCACTGCTGGGAGCAGGAAAACCCCCACTGTGCCTGGATACTCTGAGGAAACACGTACTGAAAGGCAGAAGGGGTAGGATAGCAGTTTAACTGGAGTTTTTTGAAGAGTTGCTGCAGGTGGGGTCTCACAAGGGCACAGGAAGGGGAAAGACAAAAGGCAAACACAGACAAAAAGGTCACAAAAGTGGCCAGCAATTCCCTGTGGCTGGGGGAGAGTGATCCACAAACAAATGGGTGTTCCACAGTACATACAAAGAGTCCATGTCCTTCATTAGAAACCTGACTTACCAGAAAGTCTGTAAATTGCCCAGAAATTTAATTGCTTTGTTTCAGTGATGACAGAGTGAAGCTGCTGAGAGCTGGAGTTTGGTTGTACCTGTCAGGGCAAAAGGAGAATTATTTGAAACTCAGCCACTCCAGTGCCTCCTGCTTCAGAGGCAGCCAGTTCTCGAGCTGAGTTTGCTTTACAGACACATCGTGGTCATCTGCAGGAAATGAATTGTCACTGGGGCTGTGCAGCAGCACCTGAGCCCACTGGGCTCTGCACAGGCAGGGAAGGGGCCCAGGAGCTGCTCTGGGCTCCAGGACCTTGAAACGTGGGCCCAGCACAAAAGGTAGGGAGGCCTCAATCCCTGAGAGATCAGAGAATCATGGAATCATTCAGCTGGAAAAGCCTTTTAGGATTATCAAGCCCAGCCATTCCTCCAGCACTGCTGTGTCCAGCAGTAACCCCTGTCCCCAGGTGCCACATCCACGTGACTTTGGAACCCTTCCAGGGATGGTGATCCCACCACAGCCCTGGGCAGCTGTGCCAGTGTCTGATCACTCTTTCAGTGAAAACAATTTCCCCAATATCCAATTTAAACCTCCCCAGCCCAGCCTGAGGCCGTTCCCTCTCCTCCTGTCCCTGTTCCCTGGGAGCAGAGCCTGACCCCCCCAGCTGCCCCCTCCTGCCTGGGACTTGTGCAGAGCCAGAAATTCCCCCTGAGCCTCCTTTGCTCCAGCTAAACACACTCAGACTTCTGTGGGTGTTGTCCACATTGGGAACCAGATCAACATACTAATTTTTTTTAACCAAACTTCTGAAGGTGGGTTATAAGAAGTGGGGTCTTCACTACCTTCCTAGCCTTCCGTGTTTATTAGGGATACTTTACAGAAAGGCTGTCAAGTGCTGTTGGTTCCATTCCCACAAAATCATTTTAGGGCATCACCCTCCAAATGGGGACAGGACAGGAGCAAGATTATTACAGTGGGAGCAAAGAGCAGCTCAGCTCTCCAGACATCTGCTCTGTTTGAGAGTACATTTTCTGTAAAACTCCCAAAGTATCCCACATTTCTGTGGCTGATCCATGTACAAAGACAATACACTATTGCAATCAACCAGCAATTTTTACATTATTTCCTCCTAATTGCTTACAGTACCTACAAGCAAAATTTAGACCTGGAAATTCACACCTATTCCCCCCATTAGGCTGTTGGGGGAAATCACTGATTGTTCTACCAACCTAACATTGATAAATCCTGATAATTCCCATGTTCAATTCAGTCCACTGTTGCTCCTGCATAAGCATCCTACTACTCTGACCTTTATCTACTCAAGAAGAAGCAGCTCAAGTGCCCTCTAGTGTGGTTTCAGAACATCCAGTCCATGCTTTTGGTATTTAATGAGAGGGTTTGTCTTTGGTTTGAAGCACTTCTGCAGATAGAAGATAGAATTAATAGAATTTAATAATAGAATTTCATTACTTAAGCCACTGTGAAAACAGGTTGACTGCAAAATTGATGGTGATTATGATATTTTAAAATAAAATTCCTGAATTGTAGTTAATGGCTACTTTCACTTTATCCCCAAAATAGCAAAATTACTCAACATGTCTGATATTTTCATGACCATGATATCTGCTTGTGGAGTGTTGCTGTTATTGGATGGTTTTTCTCGATATAGAAGAGTTTAGAGCATCACTGTTCTACAGAAAAAAAAAAAAAAAAATAAAATGGTACTTCTGTTTACTTTTCCAGTTTCTTATAAGCCCAGACTTTTAATACATATTTATCAAAGTCGATTTTATTTTTCTACCTCCTGCATTTTTAGTGGCTCCAACAAACATTTCCTGAACTGCTCAAGCTGATCCTTACTGCTCCATTTGAATTACTTTCCTAGCTGATTCAACCCGAAGAAATTTGGCCCTTTTAAAGCTATTCACAGTCTGAATAATGAACGTGCTGAGATCATCTCAGAGCACATGTTTCTGGAAGCTTTCCTGGCTGGGCTGCACAGGCTTTGAAATAAGCTTCCTGTTTTAGCTGATTCTGATTTAGCTCCAGTCGTGTGCGCGCCATGTGAGCGAACAGACTCAGGCACCAAATGGGTTTGTTTTTTCCAGACTGAAGGTGGAAATGGGAAGAGTACAGGCTGGGGACTGATATTGTCTCAGACATCTTGTATAGTAGTGAAATTCTCAGAGCTGACTTGAAAGAAATGCCGGAGAAATAAATGTATGTTCTGGTAGCACCAAAGGCCTGTCCACTTTATGGGCAGCTAAAGGAAACAGCTTGGGAATGCAAGGGTAGGAACAGGAGGAGCACTTTCCCAGTTTGGCCTGCTGGCATTCAGTGATGTTTGTTTTAAGAAGACCAGAAGAAGAAAATTTAGAGTGAGAATAATGGAAATAAGGGCAGACTGAGCTGTGGGATGATTTCAAGGGAAGAGTCCTGTCCCTTGGCTGGTGGTTACACAGATTGGAGCACTGGAAATGGGTTTCTCCAGTTCTCCTCGGCACTTCACAGCCAGGCACAAAAACTCCAATACCTTTCCCCTAATTTTCCCTAAACACTTAATCCTACTCCACTCTTAGCAGCCTTTTCTATTACTTCTTAGACCTGGGAAAATGTAGAAGTCTATTTAAAACACTGGCAAGTTTCCAAGCAGCAGCAGCAGCTGTGCTCAGATCAGCTCTCCCTGATGGAAATTTTCTCTTCTTGTACCCAAACAGCATCACACCACGATCACATCAATATATTTCCTTCAAGTGTTCCAGCCAGAAGCAGAAAAGCAGCACTCATGTGAATGGGACAGAAAATGAGATTCTATCATGATTGAAATAGGGATCCATGTGAAATAGGAGTTGTGTCCTGGTACTGCCATGATTTTCCTTTCCACACCTGCAAATATTTTTCCACACTGCAAATATTTTAACAGTCCTGATGAGTGTTTCTTACAGGGGTTAATAGGAATTGAGGAAGGGGAGGAGGTTTATAAAACTCAGTGAAGTTTTCTGTATTTAACATGTAATATATAGTGATTTTAGACATGGGTTCATTTGACTTAGCATAAAAATAGACATTTTGGTCTTAGTGGCAAGTTCTTGAGATAAACATCAGTCACTATTAGCATCTGATTTCAGTCTAAAGTCAAAAGTCCTTGACTTTTCTACCCAGATCCACGAACAGTTAAACACCTTTATGAGTTGCCAAATATGTCTGAATTAGTCCGAGTACATTTGCTCTGGAAGGACATTTTGTACCTCTCTAACATGCAGTTACAGATGCAAAGGCTTTGTATAAATAGCACAAGAATAGCTTTGGATACATCATTTTTAAAAGAACTCTCCTCAGTTCCCCTGCTTTCTAGCAAATTTCCATGGAAAATGGAAAACTCAGCAGCATTTCTGTTTATTTGAGAAGAAACCATTTTGGATCTTTCCCTTCTGGTTTGTCCTTGCAAAGGAGTAACTTGGGATAGAATTCAGAAAAGCTCTTTGGACTCCTCAGTCATTGACTGGGATTCTGTCCTCAGCAGCTCATCCTGCAGGGATAATTTTACATTTAATCAGTGCTGAGGTTTGGACCCCAAAGTTCCCCCAACACTGATGTGCGTGTGAAGGAGCTGAATTAAAACCATTGAATTCAAGGTGCAGCTCAGCAAAGGAATTGACTCCTGGAGTGAGGAGGAAGAGCAGGAGAAAGGCACTGCTGCTGCCAGTTTAACTCGAGTGGAGTGCTTGCCTGCAGGACAGACTAAATAAGCAGAGAAATCTTCCCAAAAAATTAACAAAATCATTTCTTGTAAACACGTTGGACTGATGATTTCTTTGAACAGAAACCAAAACTTCCCTCAGATAATTGAATGCTGTGTCCAAATATTCTTCTGATACAACACAGGCAGAGTTTTTCTGTGCCAAGAGAAAATCACATTTCATAGTAAGGCTAGAGCAGGCTGCATGGTGGTGCCCCAGATATAACAATAACCAAATGTTAATAATGACCAAGCTCTTAGACTCCATAGTGTTAGTTGTCTGTTTGTTTTAAAAGCTGCCTTTCTTGATGGAAATCCATCAATTTTCAGAGAAATAGGAAAATAAATGGGCTTTCTAGGCTTTTTCAGTTCTCTTATTTTCTTTTGTTTAACCAACAAACAAATTTACCTCCTTAAAGGCCATAAACGTGTTCAGATTTCCCTTTGCCTTGGGTTTCAGGGAGTGAAACCGAGCACCTGCTACAGCTCATACATCATCTGCTGTCCTTATACTGAAACTTGAAAAAATGCCTAAACCTCCACCAATTCCCAGCTCAAAGCAGTTTTGTGGAAGCAGACACTTCTCTTTAAGGATTGCTGCTGTCTGCCGGGCAGCCCCTCCACCACCACAAGGAGATGCAAACCCGGCAAGTGCCACTCAGCCCCGGCTGCCAGTGAAATCTTCATCTCCTGCCAGCTGGAGGCAGCTCTGAACTGCAGCCAGGCTCTGCTGGAGGGAGCACACCCAGCAATGCCTCCCTCCCTCCCCGGAGCTGACCCGGCTCCCAGACCTCACTGGTGGAACTGGTATTTCTCATGGTGCTGCAAATCAGGCCAGTCCCCGATGGCAGTCGGGTGAAAGCAGAGAGGACGTGGCACGTTTCACCACTCGCTTCTCTGATTTCACATTCCAGCCGTGATGCATTTTTGAAGTACCACAGAAATGTGCAGTTTAAAACCTGTCTAGTAAACTTCCTTGATCCTGAGGCATAAGCTTTGAATTTGAGTAACTTTCTTTCTTTCCATTGCCCTTTGGAGCAGTTTCCTTTTCCTATTTGGCTCAAACAATTTTCAACTCAAGACAGCAGCAACAGCTTGTCCCCTCCTGTGATGCAGATTGTGAGTCAGGGCCTTTGGGACCTCCTGCTGACTGCATGAAATTCCACGTGCCCCCAGGGGATTGCCCCAGGGGTATTCCTGGAATGGCTGGCAATGTTTGGAGCTCTGTACAGCACCCTGGGTTCTGCTGTTGCTACTTTCCAGGCTAAGGGCAGAGCTGCACACCCTCCTCTAGCTCCTAGAATCATTAAGGTTGGAAAAGATGATGGAATGCAGCTCAGAGATTAGCAGAGGTTTTTAATAGGCTTTCTGTAATAAACAGTCCCAGAGCACTATGAAATAAGTCACTCTTAGACCCTTTTATATGTATTAGATTTTAATTCCCTAAAGAGAACAACAGATTATATGGGAGCAAACCACAGGGCTGAGCTAGGACCAGACTCAAGAACTTATAGTTCTGGGATCACTCCAGTGGCCCAATCTTTGCAGAAAATCTCCACTCCACACTGGCTGTGCTGCATGTCCCCTGGTCCTGTGGAAACCTCCTGGGTCTAGAGACAATGAACACACCAAAGTTCTGGGAAAACAGCCTTTTCTCTGTCACTGGGCATTGAGAGCAGGCAGTGTCTCAGGTATTTGGTCTGTAAGAATGAGGATAAAAGTGTCTGTCCTTCTCCCAGGGAAGGCTGTAAATACAGGAGAAATATCCACATGCAGGCAGGGACCTCCTTCTCCTGGGAACTGCTCCCACTGTAATCCACAGCAGAGACTCTCTGGCCCAGGCAAAATGAATGAATCCCTGTCCAGCTGTCCCAGACCCCCTGTGACTCACCATGGAATCAGTTCCATACCTCATTTTCCATGCTGACCCAAACAGGCAGATTAACTCAAAAAAACCTCAGCCATCACACGTAACAGAATTCCTTCTAATTAAACTTGAGCAACACTCCTGATAACCTGTTTTTCCTTAGTGTTTTTCACAGTTTAACAGATCATGTTATTATCTTCCAGGCCAGGTTTCCTGGGAAACAAAGCATCTTCTTACTTTTCTAATCCTTCCAGGGAAATGATGCCAAATTAAAACATTTCATGAGCATTCATTACATTTTGTCAGAGATGGTTCATGGATAAATCAACAACAACTGCCCAGAATGTGCTACTGATTAATGGGGAGCAGAAACAACTAAGCTTGCTTTTTTAAAGTCTACTTCATGTTCAGAGGCAACATTAACCAGGGACAAAAGTTCCTCTCTGGCAGTTCTGTGTTTTCAAGGAAACTCCACTGCTGAGAATGGGATATTATTGCTATGGCAAAAATGTGTGAAAGGGGCTCTTCCCATGCCCACCAACTCCAGCTCTTACCACATCACAGAATCCCAGAATGGTTTGGGCAGGAAAGGACCTTAATGCCCCTCTTGTTCAACCCCATGCCACAGGCAGGGACACCTTCCACTGTCCCAGGCTGCTCCAAGCCCTGTCCTACTTGGCCTTGGACACTTTCAGGGATGGAGCAGCCACAGCTTCTCTGAGCAACCTGAGCCACGGCCTCCCCACCCTCACAAGGAACAGTTCCTTCCCTATATCCCATCTAACCCTGCCCTCTGGCCGTGGGAAGCCATTCCCCCTTGTCCTGTCCCTCCAGGAGCTTGTCTCTGTCCATCCTTCTTGTCCAGCCCTTCACCTCCTGGAAGGCCACAAAATGGTCACCCCAAAGCTTCTCTTCCCCAGGCTGAACAATCCCAAATCTCAGCCTTTCCTCCCAGCAGAGCTGTTCCAGCCCTCTGATCATCCTGGAGCCTCCTCTGGATGGCCTCCAGCAGCTTCAGGTCCTTCCTGTGCTGGGCCCCAGGGCTGGAGGCAGCTCTGCAGGTGGGGTCTCACCTGAGCAGGGTAGAGATGCTGAACTGTGATATGGAAGCTCCTCTCCCTTGGCAAGGGAAGATTTAGTGGGAATGTTCCTTTGGAACACCCACACCTAGAGGCTGTGCAGGCTGTGTCTGTTGCAAGAGCCTCCACACCAGGTCATCCTGTGTTCCTGCCCACCAAATCACACACACAGTGATCATCTGGGTAAGTGTCAGGCACCACTCACCTGCACCTTGCAGAGGGATCAGCAGGAAGAGTTGCTGAATCCAAGTAGGATTGTGCAGCTCACATCTACCTGAGTAGAGAGAAACCAGGCCCAAGAGCAGAAGAAATCTGCAGAGATTGAGTAATTGGATGAACCTCTCTCATTTTTTTAGTGAAGAGCTGGGAGGGGACTCAAAACACCAAGCTGGGACTGGGAAAGGCTTGTTGGAGCACAACTGAAAAGGAAATTTGGTGTTCTTCTGTCTTCCTTCCCACTTTGGCCTTTAAGGGGTGATGCTAGAAATAATATCCAGATCATGCTTGCTGTAGAAATGACAGGATTCTGGGATTGTACACCTTTGCAATGCATTTTCTGAGAAGCAGCTTTCAGAGGCAGGCCGGGATTTGAAGCACAGCATATTCTGAACACTCCTGAAAAAAGAAACCAAGGCCAGTGCATTTGCCAGGGCATCCAAGCAGTTCTCAGCAGCCCCTTGTGAACTTTGCAGGCTGACCCAGCATGCAAGTGTTTGATGAAATGCAAGTAAATATATCAAAAAAAATTTAAAATCATGGATGGAAACAAAGGCACAGACAATTTGCCCAGACACTTGGAGAAATACACTCCCTTCTGACCTCCTTTGTATTCCAGGGAGCAATTCCTGAGCTGCATTCAGAGACAGAGACAGAGTTGCCAGGCCCAGAATTCCGGCAGTTACTCGGTGGAAATGGAAACAGCACCACAGATGCCAAAGGTATGATGCAAGTTTCATTGTCCCTGGGAGAATGGGAGTCCAGTATGGGTTTGGGGCTGTTTGCTTGGAATTTACAATCAGTTGTAGTTCCACGTAAATGAAATATTTAAGTCAGGGAATAAGATTATTTTTAGTAAGGAAGCTCCTTCTCACTCCCTGGCTGATGTTTCTCTGAAGGGCTATTTTGGACCCTGAACAGGGAATTTGAGCTTATCATGCATAGAAGCAGCTGAGAAACAGGAAGCACATAGGACAAGGGGGAATGGCTTCCCACTGCCAGAGGGCAGGGTTAGGTGGCATATTGGGAATAAATCCTTCCCTATGAGGGTGGTGGGGCTGTGGCACAGGTGCCCAGAGCAGCTGTGGCTGTCCCTGGATCCCTGGAAGTGTCCAAGGCCAAGCTGGACAGGGCTTGGAGCAACCTGAGATAGTGGAAGGTGTCCCTGCCCATGGCAGAGGGTGACACTGAATGAGCTTTACGGTCGCTTCCAACCCAAACCATTCTATCATTTTGTTCTTTAATTCTGTGAAATCTGAACAATCCTCTGCAGAGCTACGAAACACTCATAGGAGTTTTGTTGTTCATAAAGCATAAAACTGGAATTGTAAACCACTTAGGAAACAGTCAAGCGCTGGAAAGGAAAAAGAATATTGTGCTCTCCTGATATCTGAAAGGTTGATAGGTTACCAGAGAACCATTTGGAAGACTTGAAAACAGAGGAAGGGTAGGTCAGATCTGGAAGGGAAATGGTAACATTCAACCCCTCCCTTTACCCAAATACATTTTAAAATATTTTCATTCTCAAGTCAGGATGATATTTATGGGAATAATAACTCAGGCTTTCTTTTAGTAATTGAAATTGAACGGCACTTGCTCTAGCAAGGACAGTTTCTTATCCATCTGTCACTACAAGTACAAGTAATTCCATGTTCTTAGCAGCATCTGAACACCTAGTGCTACAGTTGGATAACACTTGGCTGAAAAGTTTCCTAGCATGGTCTGCAATCAGAAAATAACCAAAACCAAATAGTCTTTGCTCCAGGATCTGCATAATTTAAATCTAACTGCAAAGAAATTGCCAGACTTGAAGCCTGTTACAAATATCCACAAGCTTGTTTCATCTAAGAACCTTAGGGGGAAAGGACACTTTGATAACAGAAGGGTCTTTAATATAAAAAGCAATAAAATCCATGGATTTTGAAGCTGGATATGTTCCAGATGGAAATGTTAGTCCTGTCCAGCAACAGGACTAACTACAGCAGCTCATGGAATAACACTGAATTGTCTAACAAGCAAATGCCACCTTCACAACCTGTTAATCCTACTGATAAAAATTCAATGCCTCTCTTCTTCTCTTGACGATATTGATTTGTTCCAAATAGGCTGCCAAATGAGAACACTGACCACCTTGGTGCTTCTCCCCAGGGATCCCCCATGAGCCGGGAGCCTCGCAGTCAGAGCTGCTGCTGTACCGAGCGGCGGAGCGCGGTGTGAGGGACGCGCCGGGCACGGCCGGACCGCCAGGGGGCGCTGCCGCCCGCGGCCCGGCCCGGCCGGGAGGGCCCGAGCGGGGCCCGCGGAGCCGTCATGGAGCCGAGGAACGGCCTGGGACCCGCGGGGATCATCAACGCCTGCCCGGCACAGACAGCCCCAATCCCACCCTGTGCATACCTGGGAGCGTTGTCCGAACGCTCCTGGAGCTCTGGCAGCCTCAGGGCCGTGCCCATTCCCTGGGGTGCTTGGGCAGTGCCAGCACCCTCTGGGGGAAGAACCTTTCCCTGATCTCCAGCCTGACCTGCCCTCACACAGCCCCAGCCCTTCCTTGGGTCCTGTCCTTGTCACAGAAGTCGGAGCTGTCCCTCTGCTGTCCCTCGGGAGGAGCTGCAGCCCCCGATGAGCCCTGATCTCAGGCTCGTTCATGCTGAACAAACCAAGTGCCCTCAGCCGCTCCTCGTGTGGCCCCACAAGAACCTTTGCCACCCTCGTGTCCCTCCTTTGGACAGCTCCAGCAACTTCATGTCCTTCTCATGTTGGGACACCCAAAACTGACCCCAGCACTGGAGGCGAGGCTGCCCCATCCCAGAGCAGAGCAGGGCAATCCTTCCCTTACCCAGGCTGGATGCGTGCCGGGTGCCCCCAGGACACCCGGGATGTCCCTCCTGGCTCAGGACACACTGACTCAGATCCAGCCTGCCATCGCCAGGACCCCTGGTGCCCTCAGGACAGGGATGTCCCTCCTGGCTCAGGGCACACTGACTCAGATCCAGCCTGCCATCGCCAGGACCCCACCTTTCCATGCCACTGCTTCCCACAGCCTCACTCCCCTGTCTGCCCATACATCCAGGGTTACCAGATCCTGCAAGTCTTCAGGTGCAGCATTCAGCAGTTGCCCTTGTTAAACTGCACATGGTTGGTGATTGCCCAGCCCTCTGCCTCCGAGGGATTCAACAACTCTTCCCAGTTTTGTGTTAGCAAAATTTCTCAGGATCCCTTTGAGTCCTGATCCAAGTCATTTATGAAAACTCTGCAGCTCACTGGCCCTAAAACCAAGCCCAGCAGAGCCCCACCGGTGACTTTTTGCCAACCCTCTGCCCCTGGGCACCCAAACCTACCTGAACATCCCCGGGCACCCAAACCTGTGTGACCCCTGGGCACCCAAACCTGTGTGACCCCCGGGCAGTGCCAGAGGAAGCTGTGAGATGCCTCCAGGAGATGCCAAGAACCACGTGCTGAAAAGCAGCACCTTGGGATTAGTTCACTGCAAGAATTATGTGGGAAGGAGACCTACTACTTACGAAGGCTGAATGCTCCATTCCTACACTTTTAGAGAAAATCAGCATGAAAATTACTAGAGAAATAGAGAAGCCTAATAAAAGACTTCTAAAAAAACTATTTATTTTTGTTGCCATCACAGTCGAAGGCAAAACCACTCTCTTGTTTTTCCTCTGCTTCAAATGTATCAGAGGATAATGAAAACTTTTTCTACTGTTTGATGCATCTCATTGTCTTGAAGTTATTTTGATTATTCAAATGCATTCATGCTTTTGTTATTTTAGAAAGAATACATTGGACCTGGTAGGTCAACACCATCTAGCAGTGCATCACAGAAGCAAAAAAAAAGGGAAGTTGTGGGGTTTTACTCTGAGTTATAAGGTAAAGTCAATGTTTCTTTAAAAAAAACCCAAACAACTAAACCAATAAACTGTATTGCATTGCAATTCATTGCAAATGGAATAAGATATTCTTAATTAAACTGTGTCATTGCAATTCAAATAAACTGTTTGGGATTATTTTTCCAAAATATGGCCAGGCTTTAACGCAACTGAAAGCGAAGAGGAAAATGAGTGAAAAAGGAAACCACCTCCAACATCCTTTGGTATTATTGCGTCATTAGAGGAGTGTAATTTGAAATAAGAACACCAAACATCTTTTCCCACACATTTTTGCATGGTTTCCATACACACCTCAAGGAAAATTTATTCAAAACCTGAAAATAATCTGAATAGATAGAACTCTACAGTTATGACTAGAGCACAAACTAAAAAAAAAAAAAAAAAAAAAAAAAAGGAAATAAGTGGTTTATTCTTTAAATAAGGAGAGGAAATGTTTATTGTAGAAACCCCTTTTACAGAGACACAACCTTACCTCGTGCTCCCCTGTCTCAAAGCCCCACAGGCAACTTTGGACTCAGAGCTCCTGGAGACCTCGAAGGGGCAGCTGAAAAAAATCATAAGATGAGAAAGCTTTAAGATCTTGACAGCAGAGTCAGCATTTTGGGTCAAATTAGAGAACAAATAAATGATTGGAAAATGAACTTGAGGGACTCTTAGCTATGGCTGTGAACCAAGACAAGTTTAACGACATCACATTCTTGATCCTGCCTGTAATTTTGCGGGCAGCATCTGCAAGATCTGAGCGTCTTTTGGAGACACACGGGACGCCCAGAGGAATTTCACCGAGCGCACGGGGCCAGGGGGTGCCCGGCCCCGCCTGTGCCCCGCCCGGGCAGCTGCGGCCGCGGGAACCCCCGGGCACGGCGCCGGGCACAAAGTCCGCCCCGGGGCGGGCCCAGGTCGGCGGATCCGCCCGGGCAGCGCCGGCCCCGCCCGGCCCCGCACCTGCCCCCGGGGCCGCCCCGCCGGAGTCGGGCCGAGCCGCCGCGGGAGCTGCTGCCGGAGCGCCCGCCATGGGCGTGGGCTATGGGGGGATGCGCTGCGTCAAGATCCTGCTCTTCATCTTCAACCTGACCTTCTGGGTGAGCGCCGCGCCGGGCGGAGCGGGGCCGGGCGGGGCCGGGCACCTGCTGCGGGTGCGGGGGTGCCGGAGGGTGGCACGGGCGCGGCTCCCTCCGGGCAGCCCTGCGGGATCGGCTGCCCGAGCTGAGGCTGCGGGAGCGCCCGGGCAGCGCTCCCGGCTTCTGCTCGCTCCTAGGGAGATGCAGCTCTGCCTGGGAAAGCACCGGCTCGGTGTAAGATGGCATTACTGAGCAGAGACAGCATCTGTCTAAACTGATCATTTAAAGTAGCGATCATTTCCCCGGCAACCACGCGGCTGCAGGAGGAGACTGGGAGAGGTTCCCCCAGTACAGTGCAGTGAGCAGAACATTTCGCAGCATCACGGTGCTTTTTACTAATGTCATTTCAAATAGGGAGAAAACAGCTGCTACGAGATCATCCTAAGACAAAGTCCTCGCATCACCCCAAGAGATTTAGGGAATGCTGTGTCCATTCTCCCCTCATTGCACCTTTTCAATAGTCTCACAGTTCCACGCAGCTGAATTCACGCTTTCTCTTCCCTCTCTTTCCCTCATGCACTGTTCTCCCTTCAGCTTTCCAGAAAACAATCAGCAATGTTATCTTCTTAAATGTCTTTTTCTTTCCTTCTGATTCACTGGGGTCTTTTTAAAAGAAGCCACAAAGTCATCCTGTTCAGCCTCTCTGGAGCAAGCAGTTTTGGGCTTTTGTCTCCATTATGCTTGAAGCACAGTTGAACCAAAGGCTGTTCCCTCGTGGTGACAGCGCAGCGTGCTCCGGGGACACAGTGCTGCTGTGCTCGAGCTGGAGCGGCAGTGTGATGCTGCCCAGCTGCAGCTGCAAGGCAGCAGAAGGACAAAGCTTTGTGTTATTTGTTTCTCGAAAGTGACAAGTACTGTGTTTTGTTATCTGCCTTTTCGCTGAGATGGAAGGAACCATCTCCTCAGCTGGCTGGGACATTCATCCCGAACTGCCAGGGGCACTCCACAGCCTGGAGGCTGCCAGCAGGGAGGTCCCCATGCTGTGACAGGGTGGCAGGGGACCCTCATCCTCTGCTAGGACACATCTGTGAGGAAAGCTGTGATCCTGAGCTCTCCAGCTGTACAATTGCCTGCTCTCTTGGCTTGTGGAGCTGTGCCAATGGATCAAGTGCCAGGGAATGCAGGACAGGTTAGGGGAGCACTGTGCCAGGCTGGCGCCCACATGGGAAGCAGCAGGTGTTTGTGAGCCTTGTCCAGGTTGTGCAGGTGCCACAGGCTGAGGCTCTGGGCCTGGACAGCAGCAGGACACTGTGCCTGCTCCTGAGGGGTGCTGGAGCTGCCTGCAGGACACACAGCTCTGCTCCTGAGGGCTGCTGGAGCTCTCTGCCAGGTCACACAGCACTGCCTGGCAGGCTGATGATCTGTCTGGCATGTGGTGAGGCTGAAACTTCTGACTGTAGATCTTTCCCCTCAAACAACATGCTGTGACACTCCTTTGTGACCTGGTATTGTTCACATTAAAGGGAATTTTTCCTTGCACTTGACAGCCTCTATCACTGGTTTGTAATTTCTGTGATCCAAGATATCTACCCGGTAACAATCCTTGTACCTCCTAGTTTTGGTGGGAGTCCCCTGCCCCATTCCATTTCTCATGACAATTCAGGCCCAGTTTTGATAATTAAATAACTGACAAGGTTTGAGAGTCTCTAGCAAGTTCAGAAGCACCACTACACTGAGGAGCTGAAAGAAAGAACTACATTGCACTGTAACAGGAATTTGTTGTTATCAGACCCTGGCAAGTGTTGCATGAATTTTCTGACAGTGCAATTCTGAGCTGTGGGATTTCAAGAAAGCACAAGGTGCCAAGACACTGCTGTGATGCTCTGCAGCCGTTTGTCACTGCAGCCCTGACTGCTCTGTTTGTGTTGCAGCTGGCAGGACTGGCTGTCATTGCCTTTGGGCTGTGGCTGCGGTTTGGTGGGCCCATGGCAGAGTTTGCTACAGACAAAAAGTCCCCGGAACTTTTCTTCATGGGTAAGTGACAGTGCTGGGAGGGCAGCAGCCTCCAGCCTTGGTTGCATCCTGGGGCAGGTGACACACCTTGGTCAACAATTTCTGGGCTGACCTACACAAAACTGGACATTCTGGTGCTGTGTGCCATGTGTGTGATGGCTTTTGACCTTTCTCTGCTTGACAGCCACTTCCTTAGACCTAACTAATCTCTTCTTCTGGATTTGATCCAGTCCCCTCATATCCTAAGTGAATTGTGCTAATACTCTCAGAATAGAAGGTGAGACAGGTCAGAGACTTGTGGGGCTCACCAATATATCCCTCCAGAGTTTTGTGTGCAGCTGCCAGCCAATAAAATAAGTGTCCTTTCAGAATGTTCCCAGAACCAGGACAGCAGCAAAATTCTGCTCAGCAGTTCTCCCTGTGGAGGCCTCAGTGGGACCAAAGTGCCAAAGCAAATCCTTCCCCAGCTGAAAAGTGATACTACCTGGTGTTCAGTCATCTCAGGAGCTGTTTGTCCAACCTGGGCAGGAATCAGCTAGTTCCTGTGCCCACAGAACTGGGATTAGTCACATCTAATTTTAGCATTTAAAATAACTTTTTTTCTCCCTGGGATTTCCAGGT
Source organism: Haemorhous mexicanus (assembly GCF_027477595.1). Classification (NCBI taxonomy): domain Eukaryota; kingdom Metazoa; phylum Chordata; class Aves; order Passeriformes; family Fringillidae; genus Haemorhous; species Haemorhous mexicanus. The sequence continues at coordinate 4,285,193 of NC_082365.1, read as the reverse complement.
GGGTTTTTGGGACCTGTGCTTCATATTTAGAGATACCCTTCAATAGCAGCTGTCTGGGACTGCCAGCAACTGCAGCTCTCTGTCCCTGGCAACTGTAACATACCTTTACATCAGAAAAATTGGATTTTTTTTCTCTTTAATACTTAATCACCCCTAGAGACAGACCCAATAAAATCCCATTGGTGCAAACATTTTTGCCATCTACAAGTGCCAAGTGTGGGTGAATACCCAGTCCTGCCCTGGCCATCAAGCCACTCTGGCAATGTGGAAAAACTGGGAGGTGACCAGAGGTGTCCTCCAGCAGTTACCTGTCACTCCAGGATTGTGCAGTTTCCTTAAATACCCCAATGCTCTCAGTGGAGGCTTTGACTCAGACCCACCACAGCCCCAGGCCCAGGTTTCTTTAACATCTGCAGCCAGGCTAGAGGCACAGAACTGCAGCCATGGGAATAGATGGGGAGAATGTTATGTCCAGCAATGCTTCCCTGGGATTTTGTGAGGCTCAATAAAACCATTCAGATGAAAACATTGTTTGAGACCTGAGGGTTACTGTAAAACACGCTGCAGCACCTCCATTGACACAGAGAGCCAGGAAGTATATTTACCTTTTCTCTTACATCTGAGCTGCTGTGACAGCAGCATGTTAGATCACCAGCTTCATTTCCAGCTCCACTTTATACCTGCTGAATTCCCTGTGCTGTAGATTGGAATGCTTCCCTCCCTGATCCACTTGTGTTTGTCCCAGGAGAGAAAACAAGACAAAAGGATGTTCTGGCCTTCAAAATCAAGTGCTGCTGGAAGGCAGAAAGTGCTACATCCTGTGCTGTGAATAAGCACCACAACTCCTGTACAGCCTGGAACACACGGTGTAAACAAGATATTCTTTGGTGCCTGTGTATTTAAATCTCCAAAAGATGTAGTCTGCTTCTGCCCTGAATAGAAATTACAAAAGTTGTTCAAAGTTGTTAATTTTGGGAAGTCCTGAGGAATGTTCTTGTAAAAGTTTCATCAGACACCATGACATTCAGCTTTTGGGCTGCCACACGTATTTATAGAGCTGTCTGTTGAAATATGTAACTGTGAGAGGAAGTGCTGAGGAACAGGGCACAGAGATTTCAGAATTCTTTTAAATTTGCACTTTTGACTTAATTATAAAGCAAAGTTTTGCCCTTTTTTTGTAATAGGCACTGAACAGAGCATTCCTGTGAAAGAAAACCAAAGAGTTTTCTGCTGCCCTTCCTCCCTCATTACAAACCCTGCTAAATGCTGTGACTCCTGAGCATCTGATGGCAGAGCTCAGGCTGTGCTGAGGCTGTCAGCAGTCTGGGGCCAAGGCCGTGATAACAGGACAGGGAGAAGTTCAGTTACAGTGGGTTTGCAGCAGACAAAGCTGCATTTGAAGGTCATGCTGAAGAGCTTTCCCTCTCGAGGAGATTTCAGCTCGAAGTCCCCACTGGCAGTTGTGTATTGGGCCTTTCTCAGAGTCTCTGGGACTGTTGTTTATTTGGCTCTGTGTGTTTGCTCTCTAACATGCTTTCTGGGTGGCAGCCAGGGTTTTGCATAGGAATTCTTAATATGGAACACTGTGCAGCACACCAGGAGCAGCTGCCCTGAGGGCTGAAAGAGAAAGCAGATCAGCAGTATGACTTAAAATACCAGCATATAGCTATACATCAAAAAACAATTTCTTTATCTTGGTTCCACTGATGGCTTTTGTGGCTCCCAAGGCCCTGGGATCACATCAGCTTTGTGTCAGTGCTTGGAACAACAGTGCAGGTGCATTTGGAGTTTGCTTTGTAGGCTGAAACACTCCAGAATCGCCATCTCCCAAAAAACAGTTAATTTTCTTTCTTCTAAAGGGCAGCACATTCTGCTCTTTCTGTACCTGGATTGAGCTGCCAGCCGAATTTAACCAGCTTCTCTCTTCTGCTTCCTTGTGATTGTTTTTTTCCTGGATCTGAAATGTTGGGTTAGTGTAAAATAATTGATAATTCTATCCTTGCATTTTCCATTAGGCCAGAGTGAGTCTCCTTAAATAGCCCTGTTCTTTACCAGCAGCCCAGCTGTCTTTTCTGCCCCTGGAATAGTTCGGGCCATGACTTGGCAACCAGGCCTGTTCATCTTTTCCAGCCACTGAGATGTTTTTGTTGGTTGGAGAACAGCTTACAGTGCTGTGGGCAAGCACATATGTGTTCCTAGCTTTCTGTTGCTTGTGGTTTTGTGTTTGGTGATCCATATTCCCCACTGCAGTTTGCAGTGAAAAACCTACAACAGAAAAGGTTGGAATTGGAACACTTTGACCCACGCAGCCTCCAACCATTTTACCAGACACATCTTACACTGGAGCAGGCTCCTAAAATTGGACATCCTCTCCCTGCAGCTCCCCAGCTTCTGGAGTTCCTCTACAATGGGATATATTTTTATGTTACTCCATCTCACAGTACAGTTTTTGTGCCTGTGCTTCAAGTGATGAAGCAAAACTGTGGCTTCCCTGTTCAGCTGCAGTTCAGCTCTGGTAGAGTTCATAGATCCCTCTCTTAGCTGCTCTTGAGAGAGAAAAAATGAAAGAAAAAAGGATAATTTCATCAAAGGACAATAGCTGGCAGATACCTTTTTATCTTTTTGTCTGTGACCCTGCACAGATCAAATGGAGAAAAGATCTGTGGAATTAAGGGAATTCCCTTGGATTGCTCATCCTTATGGAGACTCCTGTACCAAGACTGGGAAAGTTTTTACTGGGCAGGAAGGTCTGCAAGAGTCAGAAGCAAATAAGATGCTTGTGGGAACCCAGGGTGTCAGCACTGCTGTCTCACAATTAGTTGGTCCTTTCTAATTCCTTGTAGTACTGCTGGTCTTAATTTTGAGAATAACTGAAGCGCAGTAGTACAGACCAAGTGCTGCTGAGTGCAAGTAGAGCACTTGTGAAGCAAAAACTGACGTGGGGAATTTTTAAGGATCAGTTCCAGATCCCCATTCTTCCATCTCTGCTTTTGGTGGACAAAGGGCAACAAACAGGACAAACTCTGTATTCCTCAGAAATGAAGTGCAGAGGGTCTCATCCCTGCCAACACCAATAAAAGTCAAGTGTGTGTACTCAACAAACCCCCTCAGGAATGGTAACAAAACCTGATGAATGCAAACAAATCAGTCTGGGTGGCTCTTTCTCAGCCTTGAAATGTTGCTTCTCCTGCACAGCCAGAGCTCACAACCCTCCTTTGCTCTGATCTGTTCTCTTGTTTCCGTCCCATGATCCAGTCTGTGGTCCAGGCATCCTTCAGGGCCAAAACAGCTGTGGACAAAAGTTTTAGGGTGATAGTGGCTTTTTCTTGGGGTCAGTGAGAGCAGGAGTGATGCTGCTGGCTTTGAGAGGTACGTGGATGGAGCGTGCCTTAGGATATGAAGTCATGTCTGGAGCTGAAGGATATTAGTAGCTTTTCTCCATAGCAGTGGATGCCCATACAAACAGGAGTTGGCTGGAGTTCCATCCATGTGAACTGCAGTTCTCTGCTCCTGTGCCTCACTTTGTTCAAGATCTATTCATGTATTTTGGAGTCAAGCACTATACCCTTAGTCAACAGGATTTTCTCTGCTAAATCCACCACCTCTCAAACTCTACCAGCCTTTAAAATGAGAGCTGTTGGCAAAGCAGCCCTGTAGAGCAATCACAATGATCCTGCCATCATGTATTGGGGAGGCTTTTAGTCTGTACTTAAGACTTAAGCAATGAAATTGTCTTTCTTCCTATCATCTGTGTGCAGCTCTCTTTTTCTGTTGCTCAGGAAGAAAAGGTTTAGAAAAGGCTGATAGTGGCCTTGAGTGGAAAACGGAAGCTGCTCACTGGAAATTCACTTTAAAAATATGACACCACCACTACCACCCCCTGAGAAAACCTTACTAAAAATGAAATTTGTTCCAAAGTCTTCGGAATCTGTTGTGGATCACAAAAGCTTGCAGGAGTTCCTAAGAGTTAGCATTCCCCCTGACAGAATAAAGGCAATTCTGACCAAACAAGCTAATTTAGCCTAATGTGACAATCTGTCCATCTGCCTCAGGGTGACTGCTGTATATTTGCAAGCTGCTGAGGTTCAGGAGGCTTTTATTTTTTTAATCACTTAAGCATGATAATGCACTTTATGCCCATTAAATTGTCCTCCTGAGTGGCTTCTCCCAGCCAGTCCCACCCCACAGCAGCAGCAGAGCCCACAGTTACCCCATTTCCTTCTCCTCCCTCGAGGCAGCTGGAAGCCACCCTGGTTCCTGCTCACTGGTGGCACTGCTGTGACTGCTGAGCCTTGCCAGCACCGAGTGCCCGGGGTGCCCTGAGCCCCCTGGGGCAGCACCCAGGCCCCAGGAGTCCCTCTTCTGGTCAGGCTGCCCAGCCCAGAGCTCACACAGCAACACTGGGAGCTCTCTGGAAAGAGCCACCTGCAGGAGGTGACTGGGGATAAACCTGCCACTGGTGCTGTGGGAAGGAAAAGGGCATCAAGGTGCTTCCCATCCCTGGATGTCCCCAGGACGTGGCTGGTTACATTAATGTATAACCTCAGAGGGTGCTGAGGCCCTGGCACAGGATGCCCAGAGCAGCTGGGGCTGCCCCTGGATCCCTGGAAGTGCCCAAGGCCAGGCTGGACAGGGCTTGGAGCAGCCTGGGACAGTGGAAGGTGTTCATGGCAGGGGGCTCCCTCATCTTTAGGGACCCTTCCAACCCAAACCATTCCATGACTCCATGATTGCTCTCATTGGAGCAGCACCCCACACTCCAGGGTTGCTCAGGCTCCTTTTTCACTCAGTCTCTTTAAGAGAGCTCTGCATGCTCTGAAGCAGTTCCTACATAACAAGCAAACCAGTACAACCCATTACAACTCCTGTAAGGGAAATGTCCTGTGCTGTGTTTCTTTCTGACAGAGCTATAAATACATTTGGATTGTCCACTTTGAAGCCATTAAGAGGAAAGTCTGCTGAAAAAAAAAAAACAAACAAAAAAAACCAGCAACCAAAAAGCCCTCAGGCTCCTTTTTGGGGCTTGTCAGTTCAAAAACATCTTCAGGAGGGTTTGGATTGAGCTGGCTCATGCACACACAGGATTATCCAGAGTGTCCTAATCTAGAGAGGATTGCAGAGAATCACGAGAGGATTTCAGAATACCAAATGAGTATTACAAAGGCAGAAGAAATACAGTATCAACAAAGTGATGCAAGTGGTAACAGATAATGTGAGCAGTACAAACACTGACAGACTTTAAATTAGCTGCAACCACTCATGAACATGATCTTAGACTCACTGTCAGTTGCTCTTGACAACAAAGTGCTTTGCTTACTGCAGCCAAACAGGCATGTAAATGTCAGGAAATATGAAGAAAAGAAATGAGAATCCAGCTGAAAAATCTTAATGTCATTGTGTACATTTGCAGTGCACTCCTGAATGCTCTGTGGCTCTAGTCAAAAAGGATGCAGTGAAAGTAGAAAAAGTACCGAGACATTCGACCATGTGCTTCTGACCACAGAGTGCACTCTGACAGCTCCCATGTGAGGAAGTTTTCCCACACTATTCACATCATTAGATTGTAGAATCCATTGCCACGGGGCTCTGTGAAGTGCAGCCAGGTCAGGACAGCTCCAGCTGGCACAGGTGTGCTGGTGACACCTGAGTTCAGAGCAGTCTGTGGCGGTGGCAGACCCTGACAGAGCCTTTGGGAACAGCTTTGGGAACACACTGCCTCCAGTGAATCTGGCCATAATTATTTAGGGTTCATATGAGCAAGATATGTAACAAAGGCTGGTGTTCTGTGGGAAAGGGAGGAACTGGACTGGGATGTTACATTACACTGAGGCTGATTTTAAACTGAAATTCAGGATTTGTGCATCGGCAGTAGCCTCCAAACTGGCTGGTGCCTCTAATGGTCCAGGCTGATTAACCACAAAATCTCTGCTAAATTCACACCAGACACTTAATCAGATAAATCCATTATGCTTAAATTAAGGGTATGTTCCACTTCTCTAGAAATTCCTGTCACTTTAGAGGCCTCTGCAGCTTTTCTCCAGTTCTGTAAATGTATTTTATAAATAAATATACAATGGAAATTTCTAGTAACAAGCCTGTTTCAGGAGCTGAGTTTGGTGCCACACACACAACTGTCCCTGTCTGGCCTTTTTTTTTTTTCCAACTCCTACGTGTGTCTCTCATATTTTCCAGGAGTGTGTCTGTGCTAGAAGTTCCTTGGTGCTCTCCTAAGGGCTGGAGAGCCTCAGTCCTTCCGTGGAGGAGGACTTCTGCCTCTGGGGCTGCAAGGAACACACAACCCCAGGAAAATCCTTCAAGCCCTGTCTGGGTCCTGGGCTCTGCTGTTGCTGCTGCTGGGTCCCTCACCCCCAGAACAGAGCTGCTTGTTCTCTCTGTGGAGTAGGAACAGTTGGGGATTTGTTCAGTGTTATTTACTCAGCCCAAAAGAGAGGAAAAAAAAGGAGAATTATTTCAAATGGAAAGTGCCCATAGCAGCCAGGTAAACAAGAAACCCATGTGAAATAAAGCCAGACAGACACAGGGTGTGTTTGTCTGCTCCTGCTCCTTGGCAGGGATTTGTGCCTCAAACCTTCAGTAAGACAGGGAAAAACAAACAAACAAACAAACAGACAAAAGTAGCTGTGGAAGAGTCTGAAATTACATCTCTTCCAGCCCAGGCTGATCCTTCCCTCACTCTTGATATACTTAAAGATATGTTGCAGCCAGTAGCTATAAAATTCTATCATTCTCTTCTCTCTGGTCTAAAGAGTGGAATTCTGTGCCATTGCTAATCACAGAGGGTTTGTACACTCAGAAAGAACACACAGAATCCCTTGATCCTTTTGAAGGTGCTTTTTCAGACTTGGGGATCTCCTGTCTCCAAGTGCAGCCCCAGAAGGGATGTGTCCTTGTCTCCAGAGGAGACACTGTCTTGGGGAAGAGCTGTGTGCCACGAGCACTGAGGCTGATCCAGAGATCTGCTGAGTTGTGGATTTGCCATTCTTCACTGCTGGGAGCCACAGGATGCTCTGAGACTGCCAGACAACATTTTAATTCCCCTTGTAATTGCAAAGCAGAGTCTGCTAGAAAATGGGAATCCCTCCTGTTGGAATTTTCACAGGGAATACCCCCATGTGACAATTTCCTTTCAGGAAAGAATGATTTTCCCCATGGGATGAATCAAAAAAATCAAATATACAGAAAAGCTGCTGCTTTATGGCTTTCCAAATTTGTCTTTGCAGAATAAAACAATGGCAGAAGAAGGGGGTTCCCCTCTTACACTCACTACATTACAGCCAGAAGGGAAATCAATTTGTTATCAGGTGTTCTCTCACTTGACTCACTGCTAAAAGAAGAAGTCTTCATTTCTCTTCACATCTATAAAAAAACTGGGGGGGGGGGGGGGGGTCGGGGAGGGAGAGGGTCAGTACAGCAAAACAAACCACACCTCAAAACCTCAATATTTCCTCACCAAAAAATATATATTAAAAAAAGAGAATAGGCTCTGTTCAAAAATCCCCAGTCCTGTGACACATTGTTTTTCATCCTCTTGTGGTTATAAAGAAGCCCCTATTTCCTCCAGAACCCCCTCAGCAATCAGTGCACTCCCTGTGTCTGCCGAAACCAAGCAGTTTTCTGTCAGATTTGCACATGGATTTTTAATCTTTGGAATGTGCCTCTTCATCCCTTTGCATTCAGGGGCTAAGAGTGACCTGTTTGTGGGCCCCAAATGCAGGTGGAATAAATATTCCAAGTGTGGGCAATCACAGATGGCAGAGCTCTGTCTCTGGGGCCAGCTTGGTCCTCCTGGATGCCACAGCAGCATTCCTGCTCTCTGCATTCCCTGCTCTCAGTTTAGGTGCCAGCCCTCTCTCCTCTCCATGAGCACACCCAGACCAAAGAGCAGAATTGCAGGAAATGAACAGAGGCAACAAGAGGTGAGAGGAAAGAATTCAAAAGGCCACAAACCTTTGCTGCTTTTCCACTTTGTACATTTTTCCTTCTGCTGCACAACAAGCTGCAGCTGGACAGTCTTCTCATCATTTTCCACTCACCTAAACAAGCTCTCTACCCTGACCTGATTCACACACTTCTTTTCGCCATGTTGAGCTTTGTGGTGAATTTTTTGTGTCAGTTTGTAGCTCTCAAACCTGTTCCATTCTCTGGCTATAAACTGACTTTTTTTTGTTTCCCTGCTGTGCTGTAGATGCCAAGTTAGAGGCTGTGCCAAGGCTTTGTACTTTACAATGGAAGTGCTGATGAATAGAAGCTGATTAAGGCTTTCCATCCTGCTTTTTAGGAAGGAATGGGTTTTAGTGAAGCTGAGGTACTGACACTGGATGCTATTGCAAGGAAAGGTGATATTAACCACCAAAGGTCTGGATTTGCACTGCTGGCCCTGACAGCTTTCAGTGCTTGATGGCTTTAGGTAAGGCTGGGATTCCAAGGGCTGTGTGCCAGACATTGCCACCTATTGCTTTTTTTTCTCTCTGGAGAGTCTCACTTTAAATTTATGTCTGTTCTTATCAAGAATTTGAGGTGAACATGCCTACATTGCTGTGTACAGCCCTCTAGGAAAAGAAATACCAGATCCTTCTTACATACTTACACCATCCAGGATATTTCTGCATCTGCAGCTTTGATATTGTTACAAACCAGTTTAAACACAGAAGAGCAAAGAAAATTTGGTCAGTGAATTAAACTGATCAAACCAAGAAATGTTCAAAATCTACCCAAAAATAATGTTAAAACCAAATGAGGTTAGACGTTGGTGCCAAAAAATGGATATATTTTATTTAATAGTAAAAGAGGCAAAGAGAAAGAAAGAGAAAAAAAAGAAATAGAAAAAGAAAAGGGGGGGGGGTGGCATGGACAGGGAGAGAGTGACAGGGGTCAGGTGGGGCCTCAGTCAGGATGTGGTGGTCTTCTCTGCAGCTTTTGTAATACAATTTTGCTACAAGAGGCAAAAGTCCTTCCTGAAGATGTTTAAGCCATAAATTATAACATTTCAGTCTCTGGCAGACATCCTTCCTGGAAGTCATCTTCCACTGAGCATCCCTGGATGTAGGTGCTGGGAAACCTCTCAGTGCAAGCTGAGAAGTAACTTGGCCCCTTTAACTTTTTTCAAGCTACTCTTCATGTGTCTCATGGAATATTCAGAATTGGAAGGGATCCACAGAGATCAACCAAGGCCAACTCCTGGCCTCAGGACAACCCCAAAATCACAAGTTTCATTCCTGTGTGAAAGATTACATGTGTGTGTATATATAGTAGAAAAGTAAAAATATCATTATTTTTGTGGAATTTTTAAGTGTCAACATTATTTTCCACCTAGAAATAGCTGGGTATCACCAAGTGGCAGTCCCAGGCTGAGAAAGGACAAAGTGGGATGAACTCTCCTGAGCAGAAGATGGAAGAAGGTGGATTTGAACTCCTGGCTGGCTCAGCTTGGGGCTCAGCTTTGTTTAGTGAGTGGTGTGAGTTCTTCCTGTAACACGCCTTAAAAGGGAAGTTCTCACTGAGGTAGTGGTTTAGCTCTGAGTCATTCGAGTGAAATGCTCAGGCTGTTTCTCTGACAAATGCAAATCCAAATTCCTGACAGTGGTCTCACCCCTAGACTCACTAAGCTTTGTCTTTCCTAGCTGCAAATAAGAAAAAGAAATGGGAAGACTCCTTTCCTGTGTCCTTACTCAAATTTATCTTTGCTAAGTGGCCCGATAAGTACAGGGAGGGAGTAGGGAGTGACACACTGAATACGTCCAGGAAACATCTTTGTAATTACACTGTGTTTGTTACCATGGAGATCCCAGGAAATGGCAGTGGTGGTGTATGGCTGGTGAGCACCAGGTTCTGCACCTGAGCGAGGGTTTTTTGTCTTTTCCAATTCATCTTCCACCAGGGCTGGCTGACCTTTCTCCCCTGAGCCATAAATATCTTTGTACAGCAGTAAAAAACAGTGCTGTGCATCTGTGTACAAGTACCAGCCTGAAGAATGCTCAGTTCCAGGAAGTCACAGGTGGCTGAGTATTAAAAATCCAGAAAACATGGAATAAGAACTGCCAACACAGGCAGCAAGCAGCATCCCCCAGCACCGTGTATGTTACAATTAGTAGGGCAAAGCCAAATTACTTGTTTTATTGCTATTTATCAGAATGTATCTCTCAGCAGGAACTGGGGCAGAAGGAGGCAGGGAGGGGAGGACAAGGATCACAATAACTGGGATAGACACAGAGACTGAAGGCTGATGTGGCAGTGAATGGGCAGCAGGCAGGAGTTGGCCTTCCCCGAGCAGGCTGCACCAGTGAGGCAGAGCAGCTGGATGGAAGCTCTGCACTCAAACATTGACTGGTTTTACTCTTTCCTAGCAATTGCAAACTGTCATCTGTAGGATTTCCTAGATTTCCTAGTTTTACTCTTTCCTAGCAATTGCAAACTGTCATCTGTAGGATTTCCTAGTCCAGGTTACACAAGGCCTGCTAACAGCAAATGCCAGCAGCTGTGCTAACCCTGGGTCGGATTTTATAATAATGTTTACACTGGTAACTGAGCACACTAAATGCTCTCAGTGGAAGCTTGGGTAGTCCCGGCTGGGAGCAAGGCTCACTGTGCCCTCTAGTGCACTCTGCCTGCAGCTCCACTGTCCCTCACCAGAAGGACACGAGGAGAAGGAAGATGAAGCTCTTTTCCCCAGCAGTGGCTCAGCACGGCAGATTTCTGTACGTCCTGCACAGGCCAAGGACTAGAATTACACCAACGGTACCAGAGCCAAGGCACAGCCCTGTGGTTGTGGTCTGGTGGGAGCTGACCCCCACAGGAACCAGCGTTGCCTAAGCACAGACCAAAAAATGTACATTCAAAAGTGAGGAAAGAAAAACTCTGTACCTCGATTTCCTTTTGTCCTAGATAAAGCCCATACAAAAAAATAAAACTAAAACCAAAACACCTGTTGAATAAGAGTATTTCTAGTGTTAGGTAACAGCTGGGGTCTGTATGGGGCTATGCTGCCATCTCCCATGTTCCTTTCAGTTCCCCCCCTGCAGAGCACACCGCACATTTCCAGCCCCAGGTTTCCCAAGAATAAACCCTCTAGCACAGCTGGGCTTTTTTTGCCTTACATTGCTTATTGCAGAGGTGTAAGGGGATTCTAGATGGTATAGGGTTTGTTCTTTCTGCACTTAACTGTCCCTGGGACAGCAGACTAGGAAGGTGAAAGTCACAGATTCTTATCACAGAATATTCTCAGTTGGAAGGGATGGACCAACAAGGATCATCAGGTCCAACTCCTAAGTGAATGGCCCATCTAGGAATCAAACCTGCAAAGTTGGTGTTTTTAGCACCATGCTCTAACCAACTGAGCTAATCTCAGATTGTCTTATTTAATTCTCCAAGAGTTCTGAAGAAAGTATTGCTCTCCTCCTGTGGTCAGAGAACCTTTTCTGTGTAACCAGTTTTGTGAGAGCCAGAGACCTTGTTATACCTGTAAATGGCTGGGGCTGGTGAAACAGGTAGCAGGCTTTGGGGACAGACACCCTCTGAAGTTGTTGCCTGGCTCTGACTTCCACAGGACTCTATGTACTGGTGGGAGCAGGGGCCATCATGTCAGCAGTTGGATTTTTCGGGTGCTGTGGAGCAGCGCGGGAGTCCCAGTGCTTAATTGGAACAGTGAGTAAAAGCTTTCCAGGGCCTGGGCTCTGCAGGGAAACCATCCAAAGCATTCAGTGCTTGGTGTCATTAATGGAAAGATCTTTACAGTCCAACACCTGGAAGATCTTATGTCCTTTTAACTGGCTAATCCAGTTTCTCTGGACTCAGCAGCCACCATGCTATTGCAGAGCCGCCCTTGCTTGTCCCTTGTGATGTATTCCCTGGAGATATTCTGATTTTCCTGAAGCTGCCTCTGAGCCACCTCTTTGCCATTTCCCCTTGGTTTGAATGTGACAAGGAATCTGCCTTGGCAGCCCTGTGCAGAGCCCCCTCAGGAGCTTTGGTTCAGGGTGGGCTGTTGAGGCCTGGGGAGGATGAGGGACTGACTGGCAGCCCCCATGAACAAGCTACACTCATGTGAGATTCTCTCCTTCCTCTGCAGTTCTTTGCTTGCCTGTTGGTGATATTTGCAGGTGAGGTCACTGCTGGAGTATTTGCCTTCATAGGCAAGAAAGTGGTAAGTAGCAAACAGCCTCTGATGTAATGATGGGGTAGTTATGGATTCCAGTGCCCACTGGCCTGGCTCTTCCATAGGAAAACTTTCCAGGAGACTTTTCCCTGCAAGACTCTGACATTCTTATCTGGAGGCAATGACAGCTTGTGTTATCACAAGTTTGGAACAGGATGAAGTTTTGCCTCCTCTGTTCAAGAGAAGGTGGAGGTGTGGTTCAGCCTTGAAGGAACATCAAGGGGAGCTGTATGAAAAGAGGGTATTGCCTGTGAGAAGGGCAAATAAATTTAGGCACTGAACTTGCCCAATTCAGAGTGTTTAAACAGAGCCATGAACACTCTGACCCTCTGAATGCCACCAGGCCACAAACCCTCCTGGCTTTTGAGTCACCATACCTGTTTACCAGGCACAACTTTTTGCCCTGGAGGTTGAGGACACAAGGTGAAAGTCTTGGATGGGGGTAAGACTGATTTGAAACTCACTTAGAAAATCTGATTGCTGCAGGCAATACAGGAGGCCCAGAAAATCTATGAAGATGCTTATGAGGACTACCTGAAAAACCCAGTGGGGAAGGTCAACAGTACCATCTATCGCTACCACGTGGCTGTGAGTACTCCTCCACCTCAGCACCTCCCTCCACTGTCACACTGCCCATTAGAATCCAGAATTCCTCCCTCTGAGGTATGGCAAAATAGAACTAAATGTACTTCAAATCCAGTCAGAGGCTCACAACCCTGAGAGTTTCCTGAGGGCTCTGTCAGAATTCTGATTTTTGGATCTCTACATTTGATAGTGCACTTAGCCAGGCTTTGAAATTTCTGGTGTCTCTGGTCTTTGTGTGGAGAAGAAATTACAGTTATGGCCCTTCTGGATATTGAAATCCACAGATAAGCACTTGCAAATGCAGAGAGAGAGAGAAATGTCTGCATCCCTCTCCATCTGTCAGAGAAAACATGACCTGTGTCCCAGGACCTACAGCGTGGCTGAACCTAGTCAGTCAAAGACCAAAAGCACGTGTGTGGCACAGTTCAGGCCACCCAAAAAGTGAATGTCTGAATCAGAGTTACAACCTGTGACTTCTTTAATCCTGTTTGTGTCCATCCTGGATCTACACTGCCTCCCATGGAGAGCGAGCCCAAGCTTTGCTGCTCCTTACAGCAATTCCCACGTTCTTTAGAACAAACATTTCACAACCTCAGACCCTTTTGTCCTTCTCCCATAGCTCTTATTTCTGACCCAAAGAGGAATTCCAAGCATTTTGTGGGAGATAGGCAAACAGGAAAAACAAACCCTCTGAAACTCTGATTTATTACTGTCTCCAAACCCAGCACGATGTTGTGTCAAAAAAAAAAATTCCAGCATTCTCTGCTGTACTTTTTGTGCATTGCCCATAATTCTGTATGTGATGTTTGAACTTTCTGCATTCTCCCTTTAACTCCTGTTTTCTTGTAAGCCAGGGATCTGCTTTTCCCAAATCCACTTGTTTGCTTTCTTATGAAATACTGTAATAAAAATCCCTTCTGGTCATTGTTGTTAATACAAATGTGACTGTTTGCTGTGGCCTCAGACAATTGAAACTAATTTTTGAGAATTTTGTCCCACGCAGTTGGAACTCTACCAGAAGCAGCAGTTTAAATATAGAGGATAAGGTATTATTTGATCTGTACAGATTCTTTTTTTAAATTATTTATTGTCTCACTTTCAGTATGAAAGTATGTCCCTAAACCATGACAAAATAACAACTGATTTTCATTATGGAACAGCCTGTGGTTTCCCCTCTTTGATCCTCCATCTCTCTCTCATTCAGCTCCAGTGCTGTGGTAAAGGTAATGTGGAACAACAAACAGGATTACCCTGTCCAGAGAACATCCAGCTGCCAAAGGCAAGTGTCCTCTGTCCTGCTTGTTCTAATCACTTCTTCATGGCAGTTCTTTAGTAAAATTGGAGAAATTGGAGACATCCTGTAAGTAAAAGAAAGAAAGTTCTTTTAACCTTGAAATTCCAGCATGAAATTCCTTATAGAATGGAGAAGAGTGGAGGTAGAATTAAGCTGGAGGTCATATTGCCCTCAGTCATGACACCTGTTTGTGGCATCCCATGGTAGCTGAGACAATATTGCACCATCTGAAAGGAAAAGGGAGAAGGAGGGTACAGAACCGGACCCCAAATTCCCCATGGAGGCTCGATTTTGGCAAGTGCCCACCTTAGTCATACATGGAGCCTCCTGACTAGAAACTTCAATGTGTTAAGATATTTCTGTAATTTCTGTCTTTTCTGGAATCTGCTTGTGAGTTCAATGGCAAAATGAAGCACCAAACGTCCTGATTTAGCATGGCCTGTTATATAAAGGAGTTTAAATTTAGGGAGAAAACTGACTGTAAGAAAATTACTTGCATGTGTCAGCCTCTCCAGGCAAGAGGTACAGATGCCTCACCAGGAAAGGGAAGATTCTGGGAAAATTATCCAGCAAAACCCAAGGTTTAGATGCAGGAATTAGGACAGTGACTGCACTAATATTTTTGTATTTATCTGTCGCTCAGTGAGAACAGCTGATAGAATTGATTGAAATATAGATTTCTAGGCATAAAAAAATATTTTAATTTTGTTTTTAACAGAACTGCCTGGCTGAAATTCAGAATGTAATTGATACTCAGCTGCGCTTAGTTGGAATTGTTGGAATTGCAATTGCTAGCATCACAGTGAGTAAATCCATTTCTCCAATCTCTCCTTGAGCCCAGTACCCTGTCCCTTACTCAAAGCTTTGTGGAAGGTGTTTTGCAGCAACTGGTGAGATTCCTCAATTCTTCTTGCTTCCAGTGTGTCTTCTCCCTGGGAATTGCCCCCATCAGTGCAAGCAGAGCTGTGTGACTGTGCTTTTCAAGTTCATTTTGTGTCCTTAGACAGGGTCCAAAGTAACGGAAATCTTCTTTAGTTGTAAGAGTGGGAGAGCAGAGCGCACGTGAACCAAACTAAAAAGCAAAAGGCTGTAGCAGCATTTACTGTATTCCAAAACAACTGCAGTCTGATGCTTTCAATCCTTTAGGATACCTTCCCTAATTTTCATGAGGAATAGAGAATACCCACTAGAGCTGTGACCAATAGATGTCATCCTGTCCCAAGGACACAGCAGGACTGGTAGGATGGGGCTCACCAGGCTTTAGCACAAAGCTTTTCCAGCCCATCTGTGCCATGACTTCCTTCAGACTCAGGCACCAGCAGCATGAGGAGCCACAGTATTAGTAAAGGAACACTCCCTTAGCTGCTGGGAAGAGCAGGACGTTCACAGATTTATGTGGACACTGAAAAGCAGCTGAAGGGTTTCTGCAGGTAACAGAAACCATGGTGTGCATATTGAACGATGCTGGAGTTTGTATGAAACAGGAAGGGACTCAAAAATACAGTGGGGGTGGGACAGAGATCAGTAACATCAAGGACACACCAGAGCTGGGATCATCTCCCCTTGGATCCCCACCTCAGACACAGCGAAGATCCTGAAGTGACCACAACCTCTTCAGCAGCAGAAATGCACCTGCACCTTTTTCTGTGCTTGTTTCTGCCACTCGTTGGGCTGTGAGAGCTCAGCTGTGCCCATCCTTAGGGACATGTGTGGGCAGGGGACATGAACCCAGTGCTTTAATTGCCCATCTCACACCCTTAGCAGTGCTCAGGAGGCAGCTGCTTGGGAGAACTGACCTGTGGCAAGAAAGCAGAGCCTCTGGCAACACCCACTGTTCTCTGCTTTCATCACTCCCTCTGCTGACCAAGTTCCCTGACACGAGTGGGGGTTTAGATTTAATGCATAGTCTTGCTCTTGAGCACAGGAACTATTCAGAGCTCAGCACCAGCTCCAGGGGCTCTGCAATCACCTTCTGCTCTTACTCTAACGTGTGTCCTATTCCATGTAGGAGCATTCTGAAACTCAGAACACTCCAGTGCAACACCAGGATACCACCAATAGTCACAGTTATTATGTGACTTAAATTGATGTTAGTAACATTAATATTTGGGGCAGTTGTGCTTGGCTGGACATTAGAACAAAGAACAGTGAAACCAGTGTGAGCTGATAAAATCAGTGAAACCTCCTCCGTGTTTATTGTCTGATGTTTTGAGGTTTGTAGAGGGAAGCAGTCACTACTCTGCCACAGGGACCTTCAGATTGTCTGATATGCAAGTTGTTTTATAACTCTTTTGTAAGTGGATCCCTAAATCACATCCCTTCTCTTCTAGATCTTTGGCATGATATTCAGCATGGTTCTGTGCTGTACGATCCGTAACATGAGAGAAATGATCTAAAACTGTCACTGCACAACTATGTCCCAGGAGTTCCAGACTAAGCTTACAAGAAGTGCTCTTCTACCCAATTTAATAATTGTAATGCATTTTAATCAGTGTTTTAACATACTGAGAGGGAAATATCTCATTAGGTGATCAGGTGAATTGTATTAGTTACAGTAAAACTGAAGTGAACAAAAAAAGGGGTTTAAAATGTCCTTTTTAATGAAAAAAGAGGAAAGGTGCATCTAAGACTAATTTGATTTTCAATGTTTGTATCTGTGCAATTAAGAATTTACACATGTATAGACTTTGTGTAAGCATATGCATGTGTCTCCTTCCAAACACCTCTGGACGTGAGCAGGTCTCTGGATGTGCAGTACCTGTCCAGGTAAATATCTGCAGATGGAACACGTTGTGTGTGCACATCCCCCAGGGACACAGTGCTCAGAGCCCTCTCACACCAAGCCCCTGTTTGCCAAGAATTAGCAGAGGGACCAATGCCATTGTAAAAAGTAAGACCTATGATCCGTTTTGTGACTTTATTTTTCAAAGCCCAAACAGAGCAGAACTAATAAAATTGTACTTTATTTAAAAAAAAACAATTAATGCCTAAGGGTCTGCTGCAGCAAACTTGAAGAGTAGACCCACTGACTTCACTGTCATGCAGAGACTGGGTATTTATTTTTTGTAGGACTGGACCCTTCATGCATACACAAAAAGCTCTGGGGGAGAAAACATCCAAGGAGATCCAGGCTAAAGGAAGAGGGGGAAAGAGGTGGGAAGCTGGCAAGACCAGGCAGTCATTTGGGACCAACTGCAGTGCAAAGTGTGCTTAAGCTTCCCAAGCTAGGCTGAGATACACCAAAAAACCCAACTGTGAGTTCAAGGGGCCACAGAAATCCACATTCAGCAGCCTCTTCATCCCAAAAGCCTCACTGTGGCTACAAACTGGTGCAGGAGTGGAGCCTAGGTCCAGAAAAGCTGCCCCTTTGTCAGATCTGTGGAGAATCTAACTGGCCTGTGGAAGCCAAACAAAGAGCAAAAGTGATCAGAAAAAGACACACAGCACTTTAATATCCTCAGTTTCTGCTTCTGTGACTATCACAGCTTCCACGGGGCTCTTACCTCAACCTCTCGCCCCTTCCTGGGGGCAGAAGGCAGGAAAGAAAGATGGGACATTTCTACAGAGCCATGAAGTAAGTTTTCTTACTGGCACCTTTAGATTGCTTGTCAGGTATAAAAATTACACTGTGTGCTTGAAATACCTCAGGGCTTGCGTTTACATTGGTTTTTTTCTATATTTTAATTTTTCTATTTGTCATATTTATTCATAAGAGAATGTTCCTTTTGAACCAGCCTAGAAGGGAGAAAGATTGTCCCCAGAAAAAGAAGTTACATCAAAGGCTCAGGATCTCTTAATTTTTGGCTTACTCAAGATAATTCACAGTTTCAGAGAACAACTTTTTGCTAACTCTACCCCCATAGCAGATCTGGTGATCACCAGTTCAGATTCCTGATGCACTTGTTCCATTCATGCTGGGGAGAAGTTCAATTAAACTACACATTCCAATAGACCATTGTCTACGAGGCCTTGGAATTTACAAGTCATGGGCTCCTTGTTCCACTGAAACACAGTGGAACAAAATGAGATTTCAGGAAATATGTGTGGGATATACCACCCTTTATCTGTTATTTATTTTTTATCTCTTATTCCCCAAAGAAACTCAAACTCCCATCAGTTTTCTGTCACTTCAGGACTTGGGGAAGTGCTGCTGCTCCAAGTCTCTGGTTTAGTTGACACATCTTGCTGTCTCTTACGTGGATTTCTCTTTTCCAATCATCCAACCACGAGCTGTGGCACTGCACTAAGAGCTGGGCACGGCAGGCACTGCTGACTGAACCATGTCTAGGCTGAGCTTTAGGCTGGCAGGGATACATGAAATCACACACCAGGAAAGAGTGAGGCTTGTGTCACTCTGTCACAGCTGATTAGCAATGGATGTTAATTAAAAACAGGGCCTGGGACCTCATTCTGCAAGAACCAGCACAGGAAACAGGGCCCTGATCTGCTGCTTGTTCCCAAGACAGGCTCAGCTGGGAGAACAGCAGTGGCAGCAAATCCATGAGGGTCTCAAACTGAACCTTAGAAATCAGATTAACACAGCAGCCAGCAAAGCAATTTCCTGGCTCCCAGGTGTAGCTGAGACTGTCCCTACAATGGCTGTGCTCTGAAGAGACGATGGGGTAGTGCCCAGCTGGGGTGTGTTGTCCCAAGGTAGTACTGGCAGAAAGAAGAAACTCTTGTCGAGTGTCATTTTTGCCACTCAGGATAAGCCAGCTTTCCAGGAAAATCAGAAAAATAGCACCAGAGCCAGTGGTTCAGGTTCCAAGACTGTTGTCCTACAGGGATAGAAACTGACTGCAAATAAAGCCATTTCCTGGTGTTACATTCCCCCTCATAATGACAGTGTTCTATTCATTTTAAACACATCTACACATTCTTCCAATTGGTAGCACCAGAATGTAATGACAAGACCAGAGTTTGTCTTTTTATTTATCATCTCTTGAGTAAGTTGGAAGATGCCCACTCCTGCTGGGAGATGCACTGAATGCCAAGGCAGCTTGCAGAACCTGCTGTTGCTTCCCCAGCCCTCCACTCCCCCAGAAGTACAAAACCACCCCAGTGCCTTAGGAAAACAGGAAAAAGTGGCAGAAAAAAAACCCTTCTATAAATTCAGACTCGAGCCACCAAACTTTCTGCTGAAGTGTTTTGGGTTTGTGATTTGTTTCTTCCTCTAAAGAAAGCATTAATTTTCTGAGCATTCCTGCATAAGCTCTAGGGTTGCAGTTATTTAGGTTTAGGGGATACTTGCACTGCATACCAGGCACAGGACAATACCTGTTACTGGTTTGATTCTCTAAGTTATTGGTATAAATTAAGCTGGAAATCAACATGTTATTCATATACTAGTGCCTTTAACAGAATCCAGGGATAAAGGTCTTTTGTAGTTTCCTGCTGTTGTGAGGTGCTTAATATAACTGCAGTTTTCTCTGCATCTTAGTAACTGAAGGTATTTTTTCAGAGTTACTGCCACATAAGGCAGCAAAAATACCCATTTATCCTGTCCCAGAGGAAAGTGACAAAGGATCAGATCCCTCCAGGTGTCAAAATTTTGAAATCACATCACACACATTTTCTTGTTGTCCTGTCAGTTTGTTCTACAGCATAAAGATGTAAGTTGTCCTTACTGTATCTCTAAACATCCTAATTCACATTTCCCTTGTCTAATTTTTCTAAGTTACTGATTTTGGTGGGAGCTTCCTTTGTCACAGGGAAACCTCAGCCAGTTTTGGTACCTCTCAGAAATCACACAGCAGCTGATGAAGCTCAGCCCTGTGACATCCCTACAATGAAGAGTAGTATTTTACTTGTCTTGATACTGATAGTTTTATAACAAAACACGTTTCATGTGTCTTGAAAAAGAAACTGAGTTGTCTTAAGCCCTCAAATGCTGTACTGTACAGCCTTTGCAGGCTATGGATTAACAGCATCGGATGCTGTTCATAGAAAATGTACATAAATAAAGCCTTTCAATCTTTTTCATCTCTATTGGTGCTCCAGCCACAAGGTTCTCCAAAACACTAACCACTTCCAGGATAATGTGTATGGCACAGCATAAATTCTGATTTTGGAAGGAACTGGCATTTTAGTTCATGCTGCCAGGTCTGTGGCAGAATTACCTCTTGCTTTGAAAGAAAACAAATGTAACTCTGTGGCTGAAATTAGCTTTCACTTCCCTATGATGTGTTCCGAAGTGGTGTTTTATCGGCTATGTGTCTTGAATTTGAAACAACTTCCTAATAAAAATAACCTGGAATAAACGACTCCCGGAGAGAACTCGATCCGCGCAGCCAGAGCCCCCTCAGGCCCTGAGGGCACCCCGGGGCTGCCTCCGCCTCACCTGCAGCATCCAGGACACCGGCTGGGCTCCAGGTGACGGAGCAGCCCTCGGCCAGCGAGGCAGGCAGGGCCCCGGACTGGGGACCGGGATTGGGATTGGGATCGGGATCAGGATCAGGATCAGGACCGGGATCAGGATCGGGATCAGGATCAGGATCGGGACCGGGACCGGCCGGGCTCCAAACCCGGCGGGATTCCCCTCAGGGACCCGCGTGCCGGACAGGCCCCGCCCACTGTGGGCGGGAGAGCGGGCGGTGCTCGCTCCCCATTGGCTGCTCGCGCCGCGGGCGGGGCGGTGCCACAATCCCAGAATGGTTTGGGCGGGAAGGGACCTTAAAGCTCTTCCCACTGGGCCAGGTTGCTCCAAGCCCTGTCCAGCCTGGCCCTGGACACTTCCAGGGATCTAGGGGCAGCCACACCATCACAGGGAACAATTTCTTCCTAATATTCAATCTAACCCTTCTGTCTGTGTGAAGCTATCCCCTTTGTAGTCTCCCTTCTGGTACTGGAAGACCACAATAAGGTCACCCCGAAATTTCTCTCCTCCAGGCTGGACAATTCCAATTTCCCAGCATTTCCTCCCAGCAGAGCTGCTCCATCCCTCTGATCATCCTTGTACGTCTTCTGGACTGGCTCCTGCTCCTTCCTGTGCTGAGCGCCCTGGTCTGGAGGCGGCTCTGCAGGTGGGGTCTCACCTGAGCGGGGCAGAGGGGCAGAATCCCCCCCTCCAACGCTGCCCACGCCGCTTTACAGGCGGGGGAGCAGCGGCGGCTCGGGCGGGCGCGGGCCGGTACAGGCGGGGCCGCCCCTCAGAGCCCTCTCACAGCGCCCCCTGGGGGCCGGGGCTGTCGCCGCGGCCCCCGGGCGGGCGGAGAGCGGCCCGCTCCTTGCGCCGGGGGAACCGGGGGTAGCGCGGGCTCCTTCTCCTGCTTCTCCTGCTTCTCCTGCTTCTCCTGCTTCTCCTGCTTCTCCTGCTTCTCCTGCTCCGTGCTCCACATGTGAATGCGCCCGGGTTTGTGCCTCTCCGAGCAGCTGCCGCGGGCGCGGAGCGCCGGGAGCAGCCGCGGCTCCAGCCCCGGCCCCCCCAGCCGGTTCTGTGCTCTCCCCACCCGGGCTGAGGGACGGACACGAGGCAAGGATGTTTGGATTGCCTTCAAATCCATCCCTGAGTTATGTGGAAACCGTCTTGGGATAAACGGAAGGTAACAAACACGTGTCTGGAAGGATTCATCAGCTGAGCAGGGATTTATCTCTAGGCCTGAGGGTCTTGAACGTGCCTAACACAGTCCTCGGAGGGCATGGAAGCGTAGGGTTAAAGAGATGTGTTAGCACAACGCAAACATCTCCGTTTGAGTTTTTCTAAAGTGTAAAAGAAGGCACGATAGTTATTTTCTCTCAATGATTTTCCATAGGCATTAACCATAAGAGTAGACTTGGCTTTTGTTTGTACTGAAGACAAATCTGCCAGGCCATAAAGGACATTACAATAACTTAGCCAGTGCTGCTGATGCTGTAAATAGGCCAAGCACCCTCTTTTTGTTTTGCTAAGTACAAGTGCTGCTCAATAGTAAACGGGATTATACTTTCCTGTGCTAAATAACATTTTTAACAGTCCAGACACCTTGAGGAAGCTCTGGCTTATCTTAAAGCTTAACACTTTGTTTCTTTGGCATTTACCAGATACCATAAGGGCTGCTTTATTCAACTAATACCTATTTCCCAAGTCTTTTCTACCACTCCTGTGCTCTTCACCAACTAGAGAGCAGCAGTTCATGTTACAGCTCTTCCTTGGAGAGCTTGGGAGACCACAGCTTGTCTGTGTGATACACAGAAGGGGCTGGGAATACCTCATTCTCACCACAGAAAGTGTTTGTAATTTAATTGTAACTAATGTCTCCTGCTCTGAAGAGTTTTAGAAATAGTCTTGTACAAAATTAGCTATAACTGGGTTGTTTAAACCATAGGTGTAAGGGATCTGTTTTACAGAAGTAGGACTGCTCCTGCAGATGCTCTGGATTTTCTGTAAATTTCAAACTTGTTTTTGGAGTATCTAAATTTTCAAACCTTGCCTGTGAAGGTATTTTTTTATCACCAAATAATGCACATATAATTGGAGTTCATACCTTGTGTAGAATCTGTGACACATATTCAAATTGCCGTGGGTTGGTTGAGGTTGGAAGG
Source organism: Haemorhous mexicanus (assembly GCF_027477595.1). NCBI lineage: Eukaryota > Metazoa > Chordata > Aves > Passeriformes > Fringillidae > Haemorhous > Haemorhous mexicanus. The sequence goes on along the minus strand of NC_082365.1, from coordinate 4,262,622 downwards.
GACCTCTGGAGCTCATCCAGTCCAAACCCCTGCTCCAGGGGGGCACCAGCAGTTTCCCTTGGGCTTTCTCACAGATTTTGCTGCAGATTTAATAAAATAAAGGTGTCTGGAACAGAGAATCAGATTCTAGAAGCAGTCATGAAAACTGCAATCCTGAAAGCAGGGTTTTTCTGAGAATGTTAAATTTCATATTTGTATCCTGTGAATTCTGGTTCCTTTATTTACTGTTTCAAGCAATATGTGAATGGAATGTCTGTGATTTCTTGGGAGCTACAATCTCAGTGGAACCAGTTGTTAGTTTACATTAATTACATGCATTACTTTTCTTTATTCCTGGCTCTGCACTCTCACCTGTGCATGTGCAGCAAACAGCTCAGCTCTCCTTCCACTCCCAGGGGGGTTGCTCACCTGTGGGGAAAAATGGGATTTTTTGAGTTTTGCTTTCCATTTGACTGCAGCACACTCCCCTTGTGGAGAGCAGAGCAGCCAGCTTTGGAGCTGCAGTGATTCCTCAGTGCTCACAGAGACAGGGGTAGTTCCAACTGTGTTTCTGCAGGGAAGGGGGGGTTATACCATTCATGTAGAGACATTAATGTAGAGAAGCATTCCCAATAAACACAAATCTGGACAGCAGCAGGGAGGACACAGATCTACAGTGTCTAAACTAATAATACATAGATTGAAAAATACTGCTGCTAATTTGAGGGCTGTAAGTATGTGTCAAAGTCTATTTTAAAAGTTTAATACCAAGAGTGTGTATGGCCTCTTTTTTAACTCTGAAATATATCAAGTGAAATAGGTGAACTCTGAAATAAATCAATATCAAATTCTGAAATATGTCAATAAACAAATCTCTGAGTGTCTCTTCAGAAAATACCTGGGATTTGTGAGCAAAGGCTGATACATCCACGCAGTCCTGTCTCCTCCTTCTCCAAAGTAAATTCATGTGTGTTCTCAATACAAACACACAGCCTTTATCATTCTTTTCTGCCTGTCTCAGAACACCCAATTAATTGAAGCAACTAACGATACACCTTCAGAATAAATCTTTGTGCACAGCAGTTTGCAAACCGAATGTGAAACAGTTTTATTTCTGTCGAGGTGTGAGCAGAGCAGTACATTTCACCCCCATCCCACTGAAAGCTTTACAGGTTACAGAGCTTCTGTGGCTTAGTGCAGTAGTTTGTCCTGACCCTCTCACGGACACAGTCACTGTAGTCAGTGTTGCACTTGCCACACTTGCAGCTCACAGCCACGGGGTAGGAGTAGTAGGGGATGGTGTGGTGAGGGCAGCCCGGGATCAGCGCTGTCCGGTACAGCATCTCTTTGTACGTGCACACGTTCTGGGACAGAGCGCTCTTGAGGAGCAGCTTCTTGCCATTGCTGTCCTACAAAGAGAAGAGAAATGTGTTGTTTCACTGAGGCACACGTGTCAGAAACGTCCTGTGAGGTGCAGAGACCAAAACTCATCCCTGAGCCCAGCTCTGGTACTACTGGGTTCAGAGCTCTAATTGTGACTGGGGGTCCCTCCCCACGCAGGCACATTCCCCTTGTTTTTATGGTTTAATTAATCCACATGGCTCAGAGTGTTTCCTGTGCTTTGTGATCTCCTCTGGCTCCCTGCTGCCCAAGCTGGAACTCAGAATGCTGTGTTGAACAGTGAAGTTGTGTGGAGTGGTGTGGCTGCTGCAGAGCTGTCCCCACAGCCAGCTGGGATAGCAGCAGTGGGAGCAGAAGTTACCTAAGTTATTTACATTAATGAAGAGTGACCCAATATAATCTGCCCCTCACCTGTTCCATCCTGCCCTCACAAACTGCCCACAGAGGCTCTGCAGTGGCAACAGCAGCCAGGTCTCTGTTGTGCCACTGGTGTTATCAACTCCACAGTCCCAGGGCATTTCTCATCCCCACCTTTGCAAACAGCCAACTCGAAAACGTGGTGACAGTGCAGTTTTTCTGCCTGTGATAAACTCTTTTACCATTTGCTCATTTGCACACTATTTTGTGGGAGAACAGAGCCTTGGTTTGCAGTGGTGGCTGCTCCAGAAACATCTCGTACCCGAGTCATGCAGAATCCAGCACAGATGGTGGTGTTGATGGCCAGGCAATAGGCACATTCCCGCTTCTCCACGTGGATTGTGTACTCAGAAGGAGCACAGAGTGATGCTGCTTGTCCAAAAATCAGGCCAAGGAGGAGAGACATCACAAAGAAGGGACTCATGCTGAATGGGGAAGAACAAACAAACAGAGCAAAGCACAGGTAAAATGGGATGTGCCTTCCAGCCATGTCCTTGCATGCAACAGGAGCAGCCAGGACAGACACAGACCTGGAGTAATCTTAACATTTCTAGCTACAGCCTGACAATTTCTTTCCAATCTCAGTCCTTATTGAAATAATACTGACCACTAAACAGAGAACAAGGGCAAAGAGGCCATTAACAAAGTAGAATAAATTCACTTTCCCCCCACTAAAAAGTATTACATGGAATTTCTCACTAGTAAGTGATAAAATCCTGACGCAGAACAAATAAGAGGAGCTGAAAGACTTGAAAGTGTGACATGTAAGAGAACATGAGCTCTAGAATTAAGCAGAGATAATAAAATAATCTCACTGCTTTAAAACAATTTTCTAAAGAAAGCATCTTATAAAATGTTAAAGAGACAAAAAGACAAGGCTGTGCATATCAGGCATAAAACTGGATTTTTCAATTTCCAGTGACTTAGAGGCGTGATGAGATGGGAATACAGCCAAGAACTAAATAATAGATTCAAGCAAATTACAATAAAGAACATCAGCAAAGAGTTCAACTCAATGAATTCTGCTTTATCTGTCTGTTATGCTGACCTCATTTCTCAGACCTGCGGGGTGGATCCTGAGAACAAAGCCTTGATTAGCTCCCAAGACAATTTCAGGGACTACTCTAGAGCCTCTAAATGATAAACTTTAAATGACAGTGTCTACCAACATCTGGACATCACCCTCTAGTTTCTTCCAGCTGCCAATTTCCCATAGCAAAGCCATCCATTACACAGGCTGGTTTACCCTGTAGCTGCAACACCAGTCTGGAAAGACCAACCTCTTGTCAGCAGAATTCTTCCCTATTACAGGAACCTGATTCTGCCTTGAGCTGGGAGAGGCAGTGACCCAGCACAAGCTCGGAGTGTGCTTTATACTCTCCAGGCTAATTCCAGGCTGATCTTACTGTTTATATAATTGCATGTGAACTGCTGCTTTCTTATCACCAAGTCATCTATTGAAAATTCATACTGAACCACAAAGCAAATGTGATAGGAACAAACGTGTCCATAATATCCTAACCTGGAAACTGGAGCTGGAAATCTAATTATATTAACAGTCATTCTCTCCCCAGGCTTTTAAACTAACTGGTGCTTTTTAAAAGTTGTTATTATTGATTAATTTAATTGCCCCATAGGACAGCAACACCATGGCAGGAGGGCTGGCATGGATATGGAGCCCTCCAGAATCACAGCTGATGAGTTTGACACCTGTGTTTTGCTAAGGTTTAACAAGGTCTGGTTCACTCTGCTTGCTCCTTAGCAGGCACAGCTGGGACATGCTGGCTCAGGGTGCCCAGGGGACCTGTGGCTGTCCCAGCCTTGGAAATGCTCCAGAATGGAGCAGCCTGGGATAGTGAAGGTGTCCCTGCCCATGGCAGGGGGTGGGATGGGATGAGCTTTAAGGTTCCTTCCACCCCAAACCATTCTGGGGTTCTCTAAGTCTGTGCAGTGCCCAGGAAGCAACAAATCTGAAACCAAACTCACTGCTCTGCAGGCTGCTCAGGCACAGCCTTACTTACCTGCTCAAGCAAAACACAGAAACTGGCTGGCCTGGGACCTGCTCAGCAAATACTGAAGCAACAAGCAATTCACTAAATACTGATTGACAGGGAAAAAACTTATAAAACCACTCCTCACAGCACAGTAAGAAACAAAATATTGCATCAATACCAATGAAACAATGTTCCCAGATGGGGGAAAATACATTTGGGGGAGCAGGAGGGAGAAGAGGCCGACAAAGCCACGATTCTGTGTCAGCCCCTCCCTGAGCTCCCTGCCTGCAGCTCTGGAACACGTGCCCTTCCAGACCATCACCTACCTCCCATTTGGAATCTGATCTGATGGATGTCTTATGCAGGTCAACCACATTCCTGATTTACATAACCATAAAAAGCATGGAAAACATGAGTGTGAGGTGGTAAAGATGGTTACTTTGAGCTGTTGGAGGAGTCATCCAGCTCATCCCAATTGGTGTTCAGCTAATTCCTGCACAACAGTCTGCTTTTCCTGTGGTTTCAGACTGCTGCACACAGGTCTGTGTCCTGGGCTAATTTTTCAAGCATTTTTTGGATAACATAATAGAGGTTTTGTTCAATTAAGACTAGCCAAATGCTTTCTGTTTTCATGGGGTCTTTAATTCTGGGTTAATTTCTACCATATAATTTTTCTGGAATAAATATAATTTAATTCTGTTTAAACCTCTTTCTGGCTTAGGGACATCAGCAGAGTATTAATTGTACTCTTTGTAACATCTGTCCACCTCTCTTAGCAACAGGAGAGTAACACTCACTTTGCTACTACTCCAGTTTGTTATTAACTCTTTATTTTTCTGATATATTTGGAATACAGACACTCAGGTTCTCTCAGTATACACCACCCAGCCCCACACAGATAATGTAGATGTGTATAGACACACTGTACACACACACACTCTACATACACATGGGTGGGCTTGGTCATTTGAAGCTTTAACCACAGAAAAGAATGTTTGTTCTTGGGAAATACAGAGATTATTTCAAAGGACACAACCTGAAAAAAAATCATAAAACTAAAACCTGGAGAGGACAAATGAATGCTCAAAGTAAGAATTAAAAACCAGTATTCTTAAAGCAAAAATATCACATGTGGCCCTTGCATGCACAGCTGATTCTTTCCTCTAAAGATTCACAGCTTTAGGCAGTTGGAGCTGCATTTGTGCACCCTGGAGACCAGCACAGCCAGGTTTAAAGTGTCTCAACATTCCCTATAAGAACATAGGCAGAGAACAGGTCAGAGTGTGAGGACATGTACTCTTTGCTGCCTCAAAGTGCCAATTTCTCTGAGCTGAGAAAACTGGGTGTAAGGGGGCGGGCAGAGAGAAATTAGGGTGAAAAAAAAAAAAGGTTTAAGAATTTGCCTTAACAAGATTTAGGGACATCAGTAGCAAATTGTAACAAGCCTTGAAAGTCATAATAAAGATGAAAAAGAGAGTGCAACATTAAAAACTATAGCAACAAAATTAGAGGAAAACCAACAACAATATCTGTTAGAGGTGAGAAAATGCAGAAAACTTGCCCAGGAAGCTGAAGAGTAGGAAATAAACTTTTGGAGGCCAGAGGCCAATAATAAAGCCAGGGAACATTATAAGATGAAGACAAGCTGTTGATGCAGAGTAAGTGCAAAGTACTTGTGCTTTTGAAAACATAGTGACTGAACAATCACACACATATCTGCAACAAAAAGTATTAAATAAATCATATAAGGAATAAATACTTTAAAATCGACATGATTAGCTAGCTAATGCTCATTACAGGAAGTCTAGAATACTGAGGAAATTTCAAAACATTAAAAGAAAGTGCTAATATAATGGCAATATTTAAGGAAAAAGTGTTGACCCAGGTAACTCTCCACCAGGCAGGTAAAATAACAGAAAATTGATACAGGATTTGAGCAATAAAGAATTAACAGATGAAAACATAATTACTGATGTTACATAAAATAGGTCATGCCACACAAACCCAATTTCACTGTTTGCAGTGATTACACCTTTGGTTGTTAAGGCAATTGCACAGATGCAATGTCTCTGGTTCCATGTGTGCAGAGCCCCCCTGTCAGGAAGGTTCAGAGCTGTCATCCCAGTGTGGGGACACTGAATGCTGACACTTACCAGCCACTGGAGCAGTTGGTTTTATTTCAGTGGTGCCTTTATTCACTGCAGTGTTTTACCCAGCCTCTGAACACTCTGCAGTGCACTGACCAGGTAGTAAGAATGAAAATTCATTTATCTGGAAGGGCAATAAATGACTGTGAGTGGGGCTTGGGACCAGTGTGAGTGCTGCTTATCAGCCCAGCCCCACGCTGATATGGTCACAGAAGCTCCTGGCTGCTGCCTTTCCCTTGCTGGCACCGTTATCCTGCCCATCAAAAAGGTGGTATTCACATATCTTCAGTCATTTACACAAACTGTCAAGCTGGTAAAAAACCTCCTGGATTGTCCTTATGGCTGTGACCATGGAGCTCATTCACTACTGACCTCTCTGATGGGAGTGAGATCCCACAAGCTACAGGGAGCAGCAAGACAAAAGACTGGCAGGACAACAAAGTCCAGTGTCACAATTTGTGAGTGCCTGAGGCTTCTTCCATACAGTTTCCTAAAATCCATCATCCCCAGTCTGGTGCTCATGGATCTGTTCCTTTGGTTGCCCTCCTGCTGACCTGCAGAGACTCAGTGACAGAAATTTTTAATGTGCTCTTATAGCCCAGCTTTGCAGCCCTGTTCTGGAACAGCCAGTTACACTGTTAATTATTTATCTTTAACCTTTCTGTTAACCAAACCAATCCATTCCCTGACATCAGTGATTTTACTCTTTCATTAAGTGAATGATGGTGTGCTGATGTTCTATAGGAAGTGCTTCAAGTGATATCTCTAAATATAATTTAGTAATTATAAAAGCCTTGGGTTCATTCCCCAGGAGTCTCTGTAATGGGCTACAGAAATTCAGTGCATACCAGAAGCTCATATGTAACTGTAATTTAATAGGATTCTCTGTCACTGACCAGTGCCAAAAACAAAAGGAGGAACAATGAGAAGTTATCAGACATTATTCCTACTCACTCTGCCCCTGGTAGTGGTACAACACAAAGAAAACTTTGTGATCTCATGAGCAGGTTACTTACAGAGCAGGGCCACTCTTATTTCCATGAAATATGCAGCTGCAAATAGTAAAGTAAAAACATGTCCACACTTGCAAACAACCAATAATTGGAAGCTCTGGTGCTGAAAAACAGACAAAACCAATCAGATTCTGAAAGATGAGTCTGCTGGTAGAGGAATTACTTCCAACTCCATTCAGTTGCAGCCCTCCACTGATAAAAGGAAATAAGATCCTGATATGCTGCCATAGAAACAAGTGGTTTTGCCAGGTTTTGAATTTAAACAGCCTGTGGCTGCTGAATTTTCAAAGCTAATCTGCCTATTGCCAGTCTCTGTAACAGCCCAAAACACAGCTCTCATCTCTCAAATTTATAGATTCACAGCCTGCTCTTCTCTTCTCTTCCTTTCCTAGGATTAGCTGCAGCATTTCCTATCAAGCCCAGAGTAAAACAGCAAATCTCTTTGTTGCATCTCATCTGTCAGCAATCTCCATTTATGGTCTGAAAATACTTCATAATCCTGTTTGCTGTTTGGCTCAGACCATAGAGCCCTTTGGATTTGGTTTCATTTCTTTGGAAAGTGCTAGATATTTCTGTTAGTCTGAGATACACAATCACTGTGCTGAGGGCAAAGCTAAACAAAAAAAGCAAACAACAAATTAGCACCAAAGACAATCCAGAGCCTCCTGCAGTATTGTCAAGGATGAACAGTACCAACCCAGCATCACAATAATGCTAAAGGTAAAACCCTGCCCCAGGTGTGACAGAATAGAAGAGGTAAATGCTCCGTATTTTGTCTTTTCTGAACTGGATATTCAATTCAAATTTATATTTAAGAAAAATAGGATGTTTACAAAAAATGCTACTAAAATGCAATATTACATATATTTATAGATTTTAACAAAGATCAAATGTACTTGCATTATATTATATAAATATTTTTAATAAAAATTGCTTAAATTATTGAAAATCAGGTTCTGAAAAGTAAATTTCCTCAGTGGAACCTGACTGTAAGTGTGCAAAACTCAAGTAATGTTTTTTCCTCTTGTAATCTTCAGAAGTTCTCCTTTAAGTGATTCAGCTGCAAACAGGAAACAGAGAATTATTATTCCCCTTTGCTTTCTTATTTAGCCTTGAAATATCCACTGAATAATACTTGAGGAACAGTTTGTGAACAAATTGAGAGGCCCTAAGAATTTTGATAAGCAGAGTTGATGCATAGCTGCCTTCTTCATCTGCTTCAGAGCAAAGTTTTACTTCCTGTGAAATCATATCTGAACTATGAAGTGATTTTGGTCAACATTTTTTTAAAAAAAACTAACAGTGAAACTGTATTTGACATCTACAGCTACTAAACTGTTAGATTGCTCATGAATATTAAAACTCGACAATATTAAAAATGTTAAAGAATGTGCAAGGTAAAATTTTAGTTTTACCTGAATCAGTGATTTTGCCACAGTACAGGGACTGAATGGCAAATTAAAATCATCACCTGGGCATTTGTTAAAACTCTGCACAAACTTAAGAGTTAGTTTCCTATGGGTAGATTTGCAAAGGATTATAAAATCTAGAAGAAAAAAAAAATACAGCTGATGTGAAAATACGATTTTTAATTAATAAATCAACTGCCTGCAATTTTTGAAATTACCAATATTGGTAATGGCTTTGGAACTCACTTGCTTCATACTTCACAGTGGCTTTTCAAACCACTGGTGTTTTGTAGTTTGCTTTATAGGCTGTGGCCAGAGTGGAATGTTTTGATGAGGAGAATTCATCAGCTGCTGCCTATCTGTGCACAGGTGCATGATAAAGGATTCACAAAGCAAAATTATTTCTTTAAAAGTCCAGTAGTTGATATTTATTTTTTTCTTTATTCCCATGGGTCGTTTTAAACACCACATCTGATTATGTTTTAGTATGAAAATGCCATTTTACAAGGTTTTCAAGTCACAAAAAATAGGATAAATAGTGTAACTCATCTCCTGTCAGAGTATCACATTTGAATCTAAACATATTCTGTAAGGAGCCTCAACAGGAAACAATAATTTGTTTAATTCACATAACTCAGTGTGGTGACAGAATGTTTTCACTGCACATTTGGTCTGGTGTAAGCAGGACTTCAAAGCCAGTGCAAGTATCCAAGTGGGGCACTGCTCACTGCTGGATCACCCACATCAAATGTGGATTTATCATCAGTGATGTGCAGTTACAACACAGAGCAGATGATTGGGAAGACGATTTCCTTCAGTCTTGATAGAGAATAATGGCAGAAATCTTTGAAATTAAGTCAAAGATGTTCCTTCCAGCACCAGTCTTGGAAGTCTGCAGAGAAATGACTTCAACAAATATCACACACACAGAACCATGGAATGGGTTGGGCTGGAAGGGACCTCGAAGCTCATCCAGTGCCACCCCTGTCATGGACAGGGACCCCTTCCATCATCCCAGCTTGCTCCAAGTCCAGTCCAACCTGGCCTTGAACGCTTCCTGGGATGGAGCAGGATGTGTGTGCTCGGGTCAGGACTCTGCCCGGCGGCTCCCAGCAGTGTCCCCGTGTCCCTGTCGGTGTCCCCCACCTGCTGTAGCCAGGCAGGGCTGGCCGGTGGCACCACTGACCTGACACAGCCCCACGGCCTGAGGGCTTCTGGGCTTTGGGCACGGGCCCTGCCCGGTGCTCAGGGACAGCCACACGAGCCGTGTGAACGGGCTTTTCTTGGTGGGCCCGGAGAAAAGCGGTGACACCAACACTTGATACTGGCACCGACATTGCCACCGGTACCAATATCAACACCAGCACCAACACTGACGCTGACACCAGCAGCGACAAACAGCACCAGCCCTGGCACCAACATCAACACCAGCACTGACACCAGCACTCAGCATGGCACCCAAACCCATACTGACACCAGCACTGACACCAGCACTCAGCATGGCACCCAAACCCATACTGACACCAGCACTGACACCAGCACTCAGCATGGCACCCAAACCCATACTGGCACCAGCACTGACACCAGCACTCAGCATGGCACCCAAACCGATAGTGACACCAGCACTGACACCAGCACTCAGCCTGGCACCCAAACCCATACTGACACCAGCACTGACACCAGCACTCAGCATGGCACCCAAACCGATACCGGCACCAGCACCGACACTGGTACCTATACCCACACTTGTACCGACACTGGCACCGACATCAGCACCAGCATTGACACTGGCACTGAGCACCGCACCCAAGCTGATACCGGCACCATCACCGGCACTGGTACCAACACTTCTACCGACAGCGACATCGCCACCATCACCGACACCGGCAGCGACACCGACACCGGCAGCGGCACCGGCACAGACACCGGCGCCTCAGGCGGCCGCTGAGGGAGGGCGAAAAGGGCGGGAAACGACGGCGCGCACCCGAGGCGGGAAGGGGCGCGCGGGCCGGCGGCGTTGGCGCCGCCTAGTGGAGGTCCCAGAGGTCGCGCAGCGGCGCGGCCAGGCGCGGGTCCCGCGCGCGCAGCGCCCCCGCGTGGGCGTGGCGGAGCGAGCGCAGCTCCGTGAGGCGCCCCAGCAGCCGCGCGAAGCGCTGCGGGTCCCGCGGGTGCTGCAGCTTCGAGTGCTTGTACAGGATCCCCAGCAGCGGCTCCTGCAGCTCCTCCACATGGCGTTTGTCCCTCAGCAGCGGGCGGTCTGCGGGAGAGCGGCGGCACGGAGAGAGCGGTGAGCGGGATGCTCCGGGCGCCGCCGCCCCTCAGGGTCCGGTCGGCGCCGCCGCCCCTGAGGGGACGAATGGGAACCCCCCCGGAGCAAGTGACAGCTCGTTGTTGTCACCTTCCCAGCTTACCCGAAAAGAACACTGTTGTTGCTACGAGCAGAGCGTATTCGGTCTCGGTCACTTTGAGTTGCCCCATGGTTCTGTAGAAGTAGAATAGGGCGGTGATGAACTCCTCAGTTATGCCTTGAAAATGGAAAAAACCCAACATTTTTTGGTTAAAAAAACCAAGCCAAACCAAAACCAAAACAAAACAAAAAACCCAACAAAGGTGCAGAATGATGAGGTTGCTATTTCAGTGCAGAAACAGTTGCAGATCATTCATTGCCTGAAGGGTGCAAGGTGTCCCTCCCTGGATCCATCTGGATCGCTGTGTCCGGCTCTGGGCTCCTCAGGACAAGGACCATGGAGCTCCTGGAGCAGATCCAGCCGACGCTGTGGAGCTCGTGAGGGGACTGGGACATCTCTCTTACGAGGAAATGGTGAATGGTTGGACTCCGTGATCTTAGAGGTCTTTTCCAAGCTAAGTGGTTCCATGATTCTGTGAAAGGCTGAGGCAGCTGGGGCTGTTCAGCCTCGAGAGGAGCCCCAGCTGAGAGGGGCCCTCAGCCCTGGGTGTCCCTGTCTGCAGGGAGAGCAGGGACCAGCAATGGCACCAGAGGAACAGGCAGGAACTGATGCTCAGGAAGTTCCACCTGAACATGAAGAAAAACTTCTTTCCTGGGAGGGAGCAGATTGCCCAGAAAGGGTGTGGAGTCTCCCTAACTGGAGATATTCCAGACCCATCTGGAGATGAGCTGGTGCCATGTGCTCTGGGATGACCCTGCTGGAGCAGGAAGGTGGCACCAGGTGACCCACTGTGATCCAACCTCACCCATTCCGTGATTCTCTGATTCTGTAAATCTTTTAAGGCTTGGGGCTGTTCTATTGCATGAAATAGTTAACTAACTTTGTGAAAATGATGTTAATTGCTAAAATAATAACAAAGGTTGTATGGCAGTGTATAATTTTTTTGAATGTGTATATTACTCAAGGGATATAAGCAAGCCTCCCCCTCTTCCTGCCATGAGGATGTAATGCCAGTGTGCAATACCAGAGGAGGTAATGCCAGAGCAGCTGAAGGAAGAGGGAGAGGAGAAGGAAAGGGAGAGGAAGAAGAGAGGCATGGAGATGGAACAGTGGCCCTAAGGACAGTGTAGCTCAGTGCAAGAAAAGTAGGGCCAGTAAAGCAAAAAATTCACAATGTTTAGATTCTGAGACCTCCATTACCTGTGGTAGTAGTAGAAGTTGGCCTCTCTTTATTATGACACATTTCCATGGAATAAATATTGTTTTTATCAAGGTTCTGAACATGACAACATGTCCCATGATCAGAAAGTCTTACATGACCTGGAACAAGGCAGATGACAATTCCCAGTCAAGCTTAAAGCGATCTTAAATATTTGTCTGTATCATTGCTGCAAATGTGTGAATTTTTCCCAGACCCATGAAGGTATAAAATCCTTTTTGGCATCTTGATCCAAGTTCTTTGGTTGCTTTTTTATTGGTCAGGGTCTCTTGTGTTAAATTTGACACAATGTATAATATGTAATTAATACAGTGGTATCATCCCCTCACCCCACAAGGATGCAAGTCAAGTATTTCAGACCTACTTTCACTGGTTGATGGCTGGCACTCACTCATTCTTTGGTTGTAAATTTGGGCTGATCTCAAGAACATTGCCTCCACTGTGGACCCTTTCAGCAGAGCAATCTGGTCCTCACTGGCTAAACTCTCAAACCCTGCAGAGAAAGGTGCATGTTCAGGAGCAGGGAAGGCTGGGGCTGCCTTTAAGCCCTCAACATGATGTGAAAAAAAATCATTTTTTAAAAACAAATATCTTTACTGGAAAGGAGGAACCATAGTTAAATGATGCATGTGCCAAAGACTTGGGATCTTTCTTGCTAATCTGCAGGTTAGATTATTAAAAAGGGGGAAAAAAATAGGAGGGGGAAGTTTTCAGTGTTAAAAGATTCACAGGAATATACAAGTAAAAAATTTGGGAGTAAGCAAGGGGTTATCAAAACATTCTTCCTAATACATGATAAATATAGGCCTAACACCTGATAAATTTGCTGCATTGTTTAGTGACTGTGGATGCTCCATTAATTGTTACATTATTTTCTTTTTAGAAATTGTGTTCATCTTTTGACAAGCTCATTGTCTGCACTTGTAATTCAAGATCAAAGGAACTTTGGTGATTTTTTTTCTTAAACCTGATCAAAGCAGGATATGGAACACAAGCAAACAGACAGCTCACCCCTTCCCTCAGCTCTGCCCCACAGAGATGCTAAATTACATCAAATACCTGCTTTAGATATGGTGAGTGACCTTTGTCAGTGGGTTTTACAAAGAGAAGTTATCACCCTCCCTGTCAAACGGTACTTGGTCAACTTTACACTGAAATGGAGTGAATTTAATTGCATGTTCCCTTGTTCTTTAGAAAGGAAAACATGAATAAGAACACCTGGTTAGTCCCTTCTGTTCTGCCTTTTCCTTTGAAAGAACATCTGTTTTTTCCTTTGGTGATTATGATAAATTGTAAACTCAACTGGATTTCAAAGAATGTGGTGAGATAGTAATTCCCTCAAGGTGATATTTTGAGGTCCATGTGCTTCCAGAAAGTGTCTCTACTGTCTCCATGTCAGAAATAGAGAAGAAATCTAATCATAGCAAAGTTTTGAAGTGAAAGTTTCTAGGTTGTCCTCATGACACATTAGAAGTACAAATAATCAGTTTAAAGCCTTTTCTTAAAGCCTGCATTTTTCTCTGGTTCATGTCATCAGCTGGATTTGGTTCCTCTAATGTTCCCCAAAGGAAGGAACTCACCTGGGAGTCTTTTTGTGAAATCCACCAACACCTGGACATGGACAACAGCTGTCTCAGACAGGTGGAGGAAACTTTCTTCAGGACTTGCAGTTTCCTGTAGCTGCAAAAAGAGCGTTTGCACATTGGATGTAGCCAAGAGACATGACAGCAGTGACTCAGCAATGCAGGCTGGGGCTGCTGGATACCTACAAACTTCTTGGCTTCCTCAAGAGGAATTGTGTATTTTTGGTGTGCTGCTACAATGTGGTCAAGAAGCTGATGTTCTCCTGGAGTAAGTTCCATCTTCTCTGGGATCTGCTAAAAAAATAAGCCAATTGAGTCACAACACCTTGAAGTAAGAATAAGTGATAAAAAGAGATATTTTAAATAGAAAAATATCCCACTTTTCCAGATCTTGTTGTAGATGATACTTGCTTACTATTCAGTCCCTCATCTTCCAGCTTTATGTTGCAAAGGAAACTGCTCTTCTGCTTGAAATTCTTCCTGAGTCGCTTTGACTTGCACTGGACTTCAGTCAGCAAACCTGTGAGGTGTGAAGTGGCCATCAGCACTTGCATTTGCAATTAATTACAGTCTGAGGTCATCACTTTTATTAGAGATAACTCCAGTCTTGCATCCCAGAAGCTGTCACCTATAATGAACCATGTTTCCTAGAGAATGTGGCTGTGAGTTACTTATCAGGTGAGCTGATGTTCAGTAGCCACCAAAGGCCTGAGGGTCTGCAGGCATCTTTGTCCTTGTGGCTCTGTGACACACAGGCATCAGAATTTTTTATCAAAGCGCATCATGCCATTTTTATTTAATTTTTTTCTCTCAAACCCCAAAGGTCATCTGATCTGCTCACTGCTGTCCTGATAAGACTGGGGATATTTAGCTTATATTGCTAGTACTTCCTTTTTTTTTCCTTGTGCTGTCTTTGAACAACAGTTCTGTTAAGGTGAGGGGTTACTTCCCAAGCATTGTTGGCTTCTGCATACCAAGATGTTAAAGGTGCCACCATCCCCAAAGTTAATTTTCACAGAATCACAAGGTTGGAAGAGACCTTCAAGATCATTGAGTCCAACCCATTCCCCAACACCTCAGCTAAACCCTGGCACTCAGTGCCACATCCAGTCTGTTTTAAACACCCCCAGGGATGGTGACCCCACCACCTCCCCGGGCAGAACATTCCAGAACTTTATCACCCTTTGCATGAAAAACTTTTTCCTACTATCCAACCTGTATTTCCCTTGGTTCAGCTTGAGGCTGTGCTCTGGTTCTGTCAGTGCTGCCTGGAGAAAGAGCCCAACTCCACCTGAGCACAGCCACCTTTCAGGAAGTTGTAAAGAGTGATGAGGTCACCCCTGAGTCTCCTTTTCTCCAGGCTAAACAACCCCAGCTTATTCTACATTTTCCTACACAAAGCTTAGACCAGTATCATGGGGAAGAGATTGACTTTGGAGAAGGTTTTATCTGCAGTGATAAGCCAAGAATCCAGCAGGAAGGAGCACTCACACTCTGCCAGCATTCCCACAGCTCTGCACTTCTTGAGGCGGCACTCCTGGCACTTCCTCCTCATGTACATGTCCATCTCGCAGTGCCCCCCGCTCTTGCAGCGGTACACCGCCTTCTTGGTGATGCTGCGCCGGAAGAAGCCTGGCAACGAGCAGCAGCTTGTGAAAAACACCTTTACTTTCTTGGGAAAACGTAAAAAGTTTAATAAAGGACAATAGGAGACAAGGACCATAGGCCCAGTGCATCTTGGCACTCAGTTAAGACGACACTGTTACTTTTGGGGATACCTCTTAAATACCTTTTCCATTACATCAGCCTGTGGCATATTTATAGACTCTTATGTATATCTATAAACTAGTTTCCATTTTTCAGGGACTATTTTACATGGCTTCTCTTTGGGCCTTTTTGGTTTTTGGCTGTGGTTTTGGCTGTGGTTTTGGCTCCTTCTCTTTATCACAAGTTTGGGCCTTGGTCCACACTCTCTTCAGATGGTGAGTGCTGATATCTGTAGCAGATGCCTTTATCTTATGTTGGCTGGATGTTATCTTATTCAAGTAGGCATTTTAACACAAGTATACTTATATTAGCTATTTCACTACTATGTCAAAGTTAAATTAACAACAGAAATAAAAACTATATCTTTATAGCAAAGTTACTTTAACATCACACATATAAAATCCATTTAATGGATTTAATTTTAATAAAATCCATTTAATAAAATCCATTTAATATTTGTGAAAAGCCAATATTGTAATATGCATCTATAACAAGGGGATGGCTAGACCAATCGAAGGAGCTTTATCTCACAAGGATTTAAAAGTGTCCTCCAGATTTGAATGGTTGGGTTTTTTAAATGGAAACGTTACCTTGATTTTAAATCTGCTTTTTAAAAATATAGTTGTGTGGTTCTTTCTGACTAATATTAATTGACATTTTCCATACAAAGAATCATAGAATATGCTGATTTGGAAAGGACTCACGAAGATCACAAAGTCCATCCCCTGACCCTGCACAGACACCCCAAATCCCAGCCTGTGCATCACTGACAGCAGTGTTCAAATGCTCCTGGAGCTCTGGCAGCCTCGGGGCTGTGCCCATTCCCTGGGCAGCCTGGGCAGTGCTCAGCACCCTTGGGGGAAGAACTTTTCCCTTATATCCACCCCTGACACAGCTCCAGCCCTTCCCTCAAGTCCTGTGCCTGCTCACAGGGAGCAGAGATCAGAGCTGCCCCTCATGACTCAGCTCCCATACCAACAAGTTAAAATGTGATTAGCAAGTAATTACTACTTGCTTTTATTCACTTATAATAATAAGTGAAATTAATAACACTGAAACAAATCTCTAAGAAATGTTCATGAGAAAACCAGCACCTCCTTACACTGACACTATTCCAGTCATCAATGCAAACATGAGATGCTTAAAGTGCTCGTATTAAATACAGACTGAGAAAATATTTCTTCAAAGAGTGCTATAAAACTGTGCATTTGGAGTGAGGTTGTTGGATGGGGGGTTCATTAGATAAATTAACAGCCACTGTGGTAACACCAGCTCCAATCTGTGCGGGAGGTTGCACCGAGGCGCCGCGCCCCCGCTCACCTTTGCAGCCCTCGCAGGTCAGCGCGTTGTAGTGGTACCCCGAGGCCTTGTCCCCGCACACCACGCACAGCTCCTCCTGCCCCTTCAGCCTCACCGAGTGGTTTAACCGGGGCCTCCTGAGCCCCTGGTACCCGCCGTCCTCCCCGTGGGGAGCCAGGAAGGGGCCCTTGCTGAGCTCGCAGCTGCTGCCCACGCAGGGCCCGTCGGCGTACGGCGGCTCCAGGCTGTAGGAGCCGTACGGGGCCGGGGCGGGCTGCGGCGGCAGCGCTGGCACGGGCACGGCCGAGTACTGGCAGTACGGGGCAGCCTGGAAATCCGCGTCCTGCAGCTGGTAGTTGATGTGCTCCGGTAAAACATCTGTTCCAGGGGAAATGGAAAGTGCGCTGAAAACCTGGAGAATGTCTCAACATCAGCTGCTCCAAAGTTTAAAAATGTTTTGTAGATTTAGTAGCATGAATATTAGAGGAACATGTTTTCAGAGGGGCAATCTGACACATTCTATTTAAATTTAAACCTGTAATGTTCTTAAGTGAAATCTGAAATGTAGCAAAAATGGCTCAGTAACAGTTTGGGCAATATCATGTGGATTAGTGTTAGTAGATAATTGAATATCACTTGCCAAATGATGGCACAGTTACCTTCAGATCTTACACTTAAAGGTTGTTTTTATTAGTTGTCCACATTACAGTCAAATATGTTCAACAAGTGAATTTCTTAATGAATAAAGTGTTTGTTACTGATACATATCTCAGGCATCATTTTGAAAATGTTGCACAAGGGTCTGATAAAAATTGTGTAGAAATCAGAGAGTACTAAAAATTACTGTGACGGGATCTTAAAGTTGAACTTCAGAGGAGTAAAAGGCAGAGACTTGTTTTATTTAGTATTTTCCCACACATGTGTCTTTACAGTTATGAGATTTTAGTTTAGTAAAATGTAGGTACAGAATTACAAAGAGAGTTTCTTCCTGCCTTTCTGTCTGTTGAGTTTCAATTTTATCCAGCCTCCCTTCCATACCCACAGCTATACCAAAGAAAGCCTGTGCAACATGCATCATGTTTCATTCTTCCTTTGGGATTATTAAAATCTCTATAAAAACAAATTGGAAAGATTTTTTAAAACAGATTTTTTTTCCTTTTAGTGGGTTTTGGGTCCTGCCTTTAGTCTTGCAGAATCAAATTAGTTATTGCAATGATAGTTACATAAGATATAGAACAGGCATTATCTATTGGTAATGTATCTGGAATACTGTAATGAAACCTGTGTCTTCTCCATGCAGGTCAAAGGGAGACAGCATTGGGGATGTTTATATGGAATGTTGAGTCAGAATAATCCCATTGTGCTCCGAAATCTGTATGAGCACACAGTAATAGATTTCCATACACTTTCAGTACAAGCTTGGTGAGAGCTTTCAAGTGCATTAAAGATAGATAAATTAAAATGAAGGATAAAAAAAAAAAAGAAATTCTCCCAGGAGTTCATTTTGCTTTCCATCTCATTTTTGTGTTTCCAGAGTACAAAAGTTGCTTTACTCACCGTAGTACTGGATGGGCTCGGGAAGGCCGAACCCGTCAGGGACGGTGACAAACGTGTTGGCCATGCTCTGCTCCCAGCTGCACTGCTTCATCCACTCTGCTCTGAGACCAGCCTTTCAACAGCAACCTGGGAAAGGGGAAAGGAAGAGAAACATCCCATGGGAAAGAATTGCTAGGTAGGTTAGACACAGAGCCAGAAAATTACAGAATATGGCAGAGTTTTCAGATCATAAGAAAATCAGATGTCTGTGTGAAGTCACATAACACCCTCAACGAGACTACAAAATGTTTGAGTGTCCTGATATTACAAACTTGTAAAATTCTTTCCTAAGTTCCAAGTTATAGTTAGAAACGTTTTGCTCTGAGTTTTACACAAAACCATGTGGGGGAATTGGACTGGTAAATTGTCTAATTCAGAGAAAGTTAAAAGGAGCTTCACTGGATAGAATAAACTTGCTTTGGGCATGAATTGGAGCATTTGCTCTGGTGTATGTGTGGGGCTGTCCTGTTTGTGCACAAAGATGGGCTTCTAATGAGTTTATTTAATTCATGTTTTATCAGAGGTGAAGTAAGGGAAATAGTATGGAAAGGCCAGCATGGAATATCTGTTCTTCATCATGTAAGTACTCATTTATGCAGTAAAACTAAATTTTGCCTTGCTTAAGCACTGCCTTAACTACACTTTCTGTGTTCCTTTAACAGTGTAAAGTTTTCAGAGAAGACCAAAATATTGATTTCCTATGGGATGTGCTGCCTCTAAAGACCTTTCCACTGCCCCTTGGTCATTGAAGGAGCCTGGGCTCCTGGCTGGATTCACTGACATTCCTAAAAGTGCACTGAGAGCTCACAGTGACATGGTGAGAAGAGCTGCTGTGCTTGGAGTTCAAAACTTACCTCATTTTTCAGTAATTTGACTTATAAATTCAAATTGAGAGAAGTTCTGAAAATGTGTGCTCTAAAAACTATTAAAAGAGTTTTAAGGGGAAAAGAAAAAAGTCTGTAAGGACAGTGGCATGAGCTGGGTTTGAGTTTACACACCTACAGCAAACCTCTGGTGTTGCTTAGAATTGAGAGCTAACAGAGCAGCCATTAGAGGAGGAAGGAGGAATATTTTCCTTGCCCCCTTGTCCCTCTGCATGGGTGGGATGTGGCCACAGGTTAAACTTTTGCTGAGCCTCATGCCCACTGAGCAAGGGTTGTAAGAGACAACTTGCCCATGAACCACTCACAAGCTTTCCCTGAGCAGACAGGAAGGATAGAAAAGATGAAAAAGGCATGGGAGGATTTGGAAAATACAGCAAATCCAACTCCTTTAACAGGACTCTCTGCAGAATTTACAGCAAGTTGGGTTTAAAGGCCTTCCCTGAAGGAAGGGGTTTGTGCTACACCTGCACCTTGCTGGGGCTGAGACAATGAATGAATCAGCCCAGGGAATCTGAAGTCCTGACTGGTGAAACACCCATCCCTTCCCCCAGCCTGCACAGAGCCTGGCTGACCACTTTCGCTTCGTGTTGTCAGCAGAAGGTGAAAGGATGCAGTGAGGCTGGAATGCTGGGGGTTTGTTATCTCTGCTAGTAAATATTTGTTTGAGAGCAAAATAAGTCACTGAATCATGAGGTCTTATCAGTTAGATCAATTTGGCCTGGGCAAAGTCTACATTTTTCCCCAAAAATGCATGTTTGCTGAAGAAATGTTTTTCTGAATTCCAGTGGTTTCTTTAAATAAAAGTCCTAATTGAATAGTAGATTAAAAAAATTACACGGAGCCAGTCTAATAAAAGCAGTATATTGGGGGTATGAAGTACCAAATCTAAGGTGGTCGATGGCTTAAACATTCTAAAACTTGGAAGCAGATTTTCCTTAGGCAGAGTTTCCTCAGCTTAGGTACTGTATGAGAAAGGATTTGGCCCTTCTTACTGATTTTTATGGCTAATAACAGTAACCAGTTGCACCTAAAAGATTTCCAGCTTAGACTGAGAATTTGTAAACTGAAATCTTAAATTAAGAGAATTAAGAGGATGTTAGAACAGTGGGAATAGTAAATGCAATGGTTGTCTGAGGAATGCTCTACTGACTTAGAATGAGACATGGGTAAACATTAAGTGTTTCATTTTCTGACATTTCAGAATTTAGGGTTTACAAGCTTGTTCTTCTGATCAAACAAAGCATTGGGATTTTAAAGCAAAAAAAGAAAAAAAAAAAGAGAAAAAAAAACCAACAAGAAGAAGAGAATAAGATATGGAAGGAAGGAACTTCATTTCCTAGGCAAGTTTTGATTATTTATGAGTGACTGTGAGAGTTGTCTTTTCCAACCTTTGTCTCGCCCCTGGTGAGTGAGGCAGCAGCAGGGAGGCCTCCTCCAAACTGCAGCAGTCCCTGGGATTCCATGATCCATGTGCTGCTCTCCCCAAGGCTCTGTGGCCTTCCCAGACCCTCACACCTCATGGGACACTTCCCCAGCCCACACAGACACATTGATCTTATCCAGGCAAGGGAATTCTGCACGTGCCCAGCATGGTGAAGCTCCTGACACAAGGTACCAGACATGCCCAGGTGAGATGTCCAAAACAGTAACTGGAACACAGCTGAAGTAAGGATGGAGCAACAGGTTTGGATGCTTGGGGCAGTTGAAGCCATGCCATTCCCAAAACAAAATGTTTTGTGCCCCTTTTTCTCTCTTCTGTGTATCCCAATATAACCACATGTTTGTGCATGAGCGCTTTAAAAGGAAGCAGAAATCTTAATATGTTCCCAGAGAGGATGCATAAAGGTCTTTAGGCTAAAAAGTGGGAACAAAAGATGAATTTTTTAATCATTTCTTTTGTAGCATCCCAAACAGCAACACACTGGGAGCCTTGAGCCCTGAGTCACACAGACTGAGCTGACAGGAAATGTCACCTGTGTAAAGCACACGCTGCTCCTGCTTCTCCTTCTGCTGCTGGGCATTTTCACTTGTGAAGTGCTGAGCAGGTGAGGGGAATGGTGCTTTCTGGAAGAGGTGACCTACACTCAAGGTGTCTTAAGCATGTTTGAAAATGCTGTGCTTTTACAGGCTTGGTTTTGTCAGTGCTCATTTTCTGAACTATAAACCTTCAGTATAAACCACAGCGTGTTGATTCAAGGGCTTGGTTCCCCATCTCATGCAGAAATTTAGTTCTTAGCTCCAACTGAAAGACTTGACAATTTAACAAAAATGGGATCCACTAAAGAAAAAAAAAAAAAAAGCCATTGATTGATAAAAGTAAAGTAGAACCATAAATAGAATGTACATGTCCAGACTAGAATCTGAACTGTACATCTATTTATTTCTATTTATGGTGAAAGATGTGGGGTTTATCATTTTAATTGCTATAAAACCCCATATCATAAAGCAACATATCATCAACTTATCAAATTTATTGGGATACAAAATATCCTTCACGGAGCAGGGCTACAGGGAGCCCTTTCAGAGGTTGGTACTGACAGTGCTTTAGCTGCTATCGTAAATATTTTGACAGTTGAGTCATGGGGAAATTTCTTGTTTACAGGGAATTTTAGGAACTCAAGCTGAAGGTCTTCACCAGCTATTTAGCACACCTTGGGGCACGTTAGTGGTCACGTAGTGGAACTCAGAGCACGTTTCAGGCTCAGGTTTAATCACTGTACTTTGCTTGCAGCTGGAAGGCAAAGCTTATATTTTTTTAATTTGTGAAAATTAAACCAAAAACTGAAAAAAAAAGCAACTTAGCATAATCAGTGCCAAAGAGGTGTGATGCCAGCTAATTTATTCAATTTCACTCAAGCAATTCAGTAATCACTGCTTAATTACAGCATGATTTTGCAGGGGAAATTGTGGGATCACTTGATTGATCCTGTATGCAGCTTACACACATTATTAAAGATTTTTCTGTTCCTCCTGGTTTTAATGTGCCAAGAAGCTCCCCAAAGCTGCTCTTTGAAGAAATTCCACTTTTCTTCTTATTAAATGTGTTCCTTCCTGGTTATTATATTCTATATAACCATAATAGGAACTTATTATTAAACTCTTTCATTCATTCATATATATATATATATATAGATATAGATATAGATATAGATATACACATATACACACTTATTATATTCCATATAATAACCATAATAGGAACTGGCTTACTTCACCAATGGACTGCATTGCAATTATCTTGAAATTTTCCTTTGGAATTGTTATTCCATGAATAATTATTTCAAAAGCACAATTTTTATACAGTCTAAAATAAGAGGTTAGAGGTTGTTTGAAACTCACGTTTTTCTGGGTACTTTTGGGAATGGAAACAGATAATTGAATTTAAAAGTTGTTTTTCTTCACTCTGCGTGTCAAATGAAGTATTGTTGGAACAAACCCTTGGCAGTAGAATACCAGATTTAAAAGTGCATGCTTGCTGTTTTCATTTAGTCAGATGCTTAAAAAGAAAGAAAAAAAGAGGCAAAAAAGAAAAAAAGCACAGTGCCTGGACTGTTTTCACATGGCAAACTGATGTATGGCTTGAGCAGCAATTTCTACCTCAGAGCATGCAGAGAAGGGAGTGAAATACTCACGGTGCTTGCAGGGAGCTCCTCTCCCGGCGGGGCTGCAGCGCCGGTCCCAGCTCTGCTGCAGCTGGAGCCCAGCAGGCCTTTCCCTTTCCCTATTTATCAGTTTGTGTGCACAGCCCGGGCTCCAGACACTCGGCAGAGCCACGCCACGGCTCCGAGACACCAACTTCCCACACAGCTCCTCTGGGGTCGGAGCAAGGGCAGCTGCGAGCCCACATAAATCACATCACAGCTGGGTCATCAGGGACAGAGGCCATGGGGACCCTCACGTCACTGCTTCCCAGAGTCCTGCCTGACCAGCACTCACATTCTGCTTTCCTGCTAGAATTCGAAATTCTCCCATTTTGGTTGCTCCTAAGTGCCTGCCCAGCACTCAGATTCTGCTTTCTTGCTAGAATTCAAAATTCTCCCTTTTTGGTTGCTTCACGTTGACATCTCAGAGTGGTGATGGAAAATGTTCAATTCCCAAGCAGGGAAAATATTGCAGTAGTATTATTTGGAGATTTTTACATGACATAATGATTTAATTTGGAAAGGCTGGATCAGGCCAGGACCTCCAGACACCAAACACCTTGTCCTCTGTGTTCTGATCCAGATACTCCTCTGGCTCACTCTCAGTTCATTGGCAACCTCAGTGAACTTAAGGTCACATTGCCATTAACTCAGCAAAATTTCATTCTTAACCCCCTCAGTATTTCCTTTATTAGTAATTCCTAACAAATTAATATTGCAATTTGGTGTTTTCATTGTTTCCTAGGCAGATGTGACCTTTTGGATAGGGAATTTTCTTGTTAGGTATCATGCTGTTCCAGTGCTCCCAGCAGGTTGCTCCTCACTCCAGGAGGAGCTCACCTGCCTTCTGTGTAAGATCAGTTCTCCATTCACCTCAGGAAAAGCTGCTTCTGTTGAATACTGCATGGAATTAGATGGGAAAAGGAAAATACAATTTCCTGTGGGGTAACTTCCAGCAAAGTCACTTAAAATACTCTTTTGGGACAGCAGCTTTTCATGGATAAACCATCACCCTTCAAGGGAGGAACATATTTCTGTTCCAGGGGCTCCAGAGAAGATCTACCTTAGGCTGCTTATTTCCATGTACCATTTACGACTCTGTCTGTGGAGAGGAATGGCTTTCAAGAACAAACAGCATTGACTAATAAATGTTATTTGAGCATATTATGGGGCTTTTTAAGTTTTCAGATGTCCTGCATTGATCACGTGTGGTGATGGGAAGCTGCAACACAGTGATAATGCAGCAGAGATTAAGATAATGATGTTCTAAGCTTAATTATGCTCAGCACTTGTCTTTCTGGTAAAAGCAGCCTCATACAGAAACTTGTCAAGTTGTCAAAAAAGCTTCAATAGTAAAACTGAAGGCTTTACAATTGATATAACAAATATTTTTTCACAGAAGTATCTCTTTCACAATATCCCATTGACTTTTTCATCCAGCCTTTCTCATGAAAGTTGGAAAAGCAAGCAGAGGTTTGTGAAATATTGTGGTTAGCTTTTAAATGCTACTGACTTTTATTTTTAGCATTTCTTTCTGATAGAAGGCACCTTACTGATAAGCTGTTCAAATTAGCTGTAGGATGGATATTTAGAGCCTGTTGACTCCAGGGGACTTAAGCCTGAAGCCCAGCTTTTTAAAAGACATCAAATCCCCATTCCACTCAGTTTATAAACCCTGCTGGATCCAGGGTAAATTCAGTTTCTAAAATCAGTACATAAATAAGTTTATAAAATATCTATATAAAAGTTGTAGTAGAAGTGAATTGCTGTAACTAAGTATTAGCCCAAGGTTTATTAACTCCCACACTGTAGTAATGAAGCTATTTTGCATAATCATTAAGTGATTCAGACCAGGTGACTGGCTAAATACATATATTTATGTAAATACAGATATTTACATTATTTTAATAAACCACTGCTCCTATTCAAAGCTTAGCATGACAAAAATGGGAGACTTGAGGGCACACTTGAGTCACCTAAAATACTGCTGCAAAGAAGAAGAAAATAAACTCCTTTCCATGCTTGTAAATAATCAAACCCCAGAAAGGTTATTTAGGAGTAAGGGAGATTTAAATTACAAACTAGAGAAAGCAATTACTGTGGTAAAAATAGCACTGGAGCAAGTTCCTTGTACAATCTTCTCCACTGGCTGTTTTGAAGATCAGTTTGGGCAACCAGATTGAACTCAAGAAATGTTTTCTCTGAGTTGCTTTGGTTTGTAAAGAGGACTTTTTGGAAAGGGCCTTGGAAAGCTCTCTTCCAGCTCTGTTTTCTGTTATTTTTCTGTACATACATCAATTCTGTAAAACACTGCTGAAGTCTCTGGTCAGTAACATGCCCAGAGCCACTTCAGTGGCAAAGCAAATAATACCAGACTCCAAGCTTGCTTTACTAGCAGTAAGTAAACAAAATGTCACTCATAGACACAGCCTGAAAATGGGAGCTGAAGGACTTCCTGCCATGAGCCAGCATCCAGGAGTGGCACTGAAGTGGGGAATAAGGGACACACATGTTTTCCATAGAAAACGAGCAGATCTGGTGCCAGCAGCCTGACCTGGACACTGCTGCAGCACTTGTGCAGCCTCACTGCCAGCACTGCAAACTGGGAGCTCTGGGCAGCCAAAGCACTGTGGATTGGGCAGCTGGGTCTGATGGGTGAGGGAGCTGAGGGTGAAGGAAGAGCTTCCCTGGGTCCATACCTGCTGAGAGAGTCTGTTTTCAAGGTCAGCACAATTCTTTGTTCATCTGGACTGGAGGTTCTGGATGCCTGTGACTCATTTGGTAACTGAACAGTTAAAGGAAATCACATCCACTCCAGCTGGATCTTCTCTGCATAAATGACCCGTTTGGCTTGATCTGCTATTGGATTGTTTACGTAACTTCAGTAATTAACCACTATCAGCCTCATTAATGAAACATAAACCACCTCTCCTGCTCATTTATAAAGCATTTGTCAAACAAAACTCAAACAAAGGGCAGAATCTCAGCAAAGTAACAGCCCTCCAAGAGCTACTGAGCCCTGCCTGCAAGGCACAGCAGCCACTTTGTTGTTGTTTTTCAGTAGAACTGAAGCAGAAGTGATGGCATTGTCTATTGCTCTTGGCTAACTTCTCCCCAAGCCATCTGAGATCTGTCACATGAGGGCAAGGATGCCTGGACAACTATTTTGGCCATTTCAGTACAAAATACTGATGTTCCAGCTCATTACTGTAAATCATTAAATGATGAAAGCAAGAGTCAAATACTAAATGATTAAAGCCCTCAGAAAACAAATTGCTAATTACAGTAATTGTTGTTCTATGTGAGTTAAAGGTTATATTAAAACAATAATTATTTTATTACAGGATTAGATCTTTCCTGTTTGTAAACTGTTCTGAGCAATATTACAGAAAGTTGAATATTAACAATGCAGATCATGTATCAAAATGATCCAACCTAATCTTTACCTATTTTTGTGTCAGAGAAATAAAATGGTTCAGAGCCATAAAATACACTGGGGGACACATCCATGCCAAAAGTTTTGTCATCTGAGACCTTGGATTTCCTTTCCAATTTCTTGAGGAACTAATGAAAAAAACACAAGTTTTCTGTTCCCCCTCTCCTATTATTTATAGATCTTCCAAAGGTTCAGGAATGCTGACACTGTTGGGATTGCTCTTCATGGGTGTGGATGAACCTCTCAGTCCTGGGTGAGAAGCAGCACAAAGCCTTGTGAGTACTGATTTTGCCTGTTGGTGTTACCTTGCACAGTGAACAGCTCCCATTTAGCACTGCAGAGAAGAGTTCTTTGGTGTGAGATAATAGAAATACTCTTTGTTTTGCATCAAATGCATCAGACAAATCCTCACAATCAAATTGGATGAGAAGATGGAAGTTCTTGTTAAATTCTGAAATGCTTTCGTGGGATTAAATGATGAAATAGCAGACCAGAGAGGAAGAACAATTTTGGTCTTTTTGAGACTGATTTTTTCTTAATCATGAAGTCGTTGGATAGTTTCACCTTCCATTTTCTTACAGGCTTGTAAGGCCAATCTTGAAGAACTAAACATTGTGTCAAATTTTAGTCCAAGAGCCAGACTGCCTTAAACTCACCTGAAAATCTCAGGACGGCCCACAAAATGTTACTGTTTCTCCTGTTTATTCTCTTAAACTTAATCTGCAGTGCCTGAAGGCAGAGTAAGTACAATAAGCCCATCCATTAAATCTCCACAAAGTTCCTGGGTACCCTGACACCTCCCCCTTTCAGTACCCTCTGCCAAATCTCCTCTCCCTTGGCTGGTAGACCAAATTTGTTAATAAAATGCTCCAGCAAGGCCCAAGGTGGAAGAAAGCAAAGCCATCAATTAAGTTTGAGTACAATCCCAAGAGTTGGTAGTTCATAGAGAATACTCATAACTACAGGCACTGCAGGACTTTGTAGGTACAGCAAAGGGAAGCCAAAACCTCATTTCCATAAAGCAGATCTTGACACTGTGTTAAGCATTACAAAATAATTATTGTGGAATGCCTTGCTCAGCATTTTATCAGCAGAGGTCTTGCTGCTGAGACTGAATGAACTGGATGTGTCCATTTATCAATGATAATGTTTTTCCTTTTTTCCAGCCTGGATTCCATCTTGAGGACATTTGTTTTAACAGTAGAAAGAATATTAGACCCATAAGTGTGAGTGCTGTGGTGCAGTGGGTGACTCCTCAAGATTTATCAAAGCAAGATAATTAGGATGAACAATAAGACTGAGTTCCTTGGTAATAACTTTTGTCACAGAACAACTCTGCATTATGCCACGTTAATTCACCTTGAAGTATGGGCTGGGAAGTGCAAGAGGAGGATTCCTTTGGGCTCCTGGCCTGTGAGTCTCTGTGCTAAACTTTTGTTGAGGCAATACCAGTGAAATTGTGACAGTAGCTGAGAGCTGTCTTAACACTACCACTTCATTTGAAAAGCAAGTATTCAGAAACCGTTGGAGTGTGTGGTGTGAGATGGGGCTGGTTTGCTTTTCAAACAGCTGTAGCTGCTGAAGTAGTTGGGGTTTGGAGGAAGGACTTGTACTGGAAATGAGAATTGTCACATTAATTTTTAAAAATCTTGTGCCCAGCTGCATCACCATGGGAGACTTGTGCTTTCAGACACTTAGCCACAATGTTTCTACCTGTGTTGACTGCACTTACCATTAATATAATTTTACTGAAAATCCAAAAGGTAACCTAGAAATTTACCCTTTCTTCTTTTCTCTGCTTCCCATATCTAGATGTCACTCCATCTATCACAGACGTTGCCATTTGATACCAGTCTGTTCACAGATTCCCAGAATGGTTTGGGTGTGAAGGGACCTTAAATCCCATCTTGTTCCAGCCCCTGCCATAGCCAGGGACCTTCCACTATCCCAGGTTGCTCCAAGCCCCATCCAACCTGGCCTTGGACTCTTCCAGGGATCCAGGGGCAGCCACAGCTGCTCTGGGCACCCTGTGCCAGGGCCTGTCCACCCTCCCAGGGAAGAATTCCTTCCCAATATCCCATCTATCCCTGCCCTCTGGCAGTGGGCAGCCACTGACCCTTGTCCTGTCCCTGCAGTTCCTGATGAGGGGTCCCTCTCCAGCTTCCCTGTAGCCCCTTCAAACCCTGGGAGGGGCTGTGAGGTCTCCACACAACCTTCTCTTCTCTAGACTGAACAGCCCCACCATTCTCAGGCTGTATCCATAGGGGAGGTGCTCCTGTGCCCTGAGCAATTTTGTTCATTTTTGTCCATTTAGATTCCTTTTCTTTGTGATTTTCTTACTGTTAGCAAGAGCCTGCTCAGATGTTCACAGAACTCTTATGTATTTATCCCACCACAGAAATACTATTTCTGATTTTCCAAAGATGGCCTGGAAGCAGTTTGGGCTCTACAGCAGCATTGTTGTTCTGAGTGTCCCAGTACTCTGCTATCCAGCCTTCACTTCTGCTACAACAACCCCATGTTCTGTTTGACAAAATACAGCCATGTGGTTAAGAGTTATTAAAAGCATTAAAACATTAACCTCTTGTAACCCCATTTTTCACTTTGTACACACACATAAGTGTTTAATCGAATTGAAGTTAAACACTAAAAAGTTTGAGAGGCCAAATTTATACATTCTATTTAGTTTACACAGAATTGCTGTGATAAGCCAAAGGAATTACAAGGCACCCCTACTCAGAAATGCTCATCTGTTGATTTGTTTAAGCTCTGTTGCTACACACTCAAAGTTTTGGTGACAAGCATTCCCAGCATTTAAACCAAGGAGCTTTGTCCTGCTGGGATCCTCTCTGTATCCTGGCGCCACAGGAACTCACTCTGCTGTCCCTTGGAGCTGGACAAATGATTCTGTGTCCAGATCTGCTGGAGAGGGGCTGAACATGGGCTCAGGGCAGTGTGGCAGTGGTGTCAGAGACTCTCATCTCCCTCATCCTGGAATTTTATTCCTAGAAGCCAGAATGCCCCAAGGAAATGAACAGATCCTGAAATGACAGTCTGGTACAGCAGTGCTGCTCTCACCTACCCCTGCTTGTCCCTGTGGGCAGGGAAGGCCAGGATGACACCTCTGACACCAGGGGGAAGTGAGTGTTAAATCAGAATTATAAATACAAGAGCAGAACAGGCAGCTCAGACACATCCTGGTGCAGCTCCTGTGGGGATGAAATGATCCTACACACTGCCCAGACCATGGGTTCCTTCAGCTGATTTCCTATGGATGTGAACTGGAATTGCCAGTGCCCCATCTCTAAATGGCTCACTGAGTGCCTGAATTCAGTGGAACCTCTGGGACTGCAAGTTTGGTTTCACAGAAGTCCCTGTGTTGGATAAAGTGAAAAAGGGAAAGATGGCTCTGGCACACAGAGCTCGTTCCATGGAGCTGTGTCAGGCCTGCTCTGTGGAAATGAGTGCTCTGGGAGAGGCTTTGGAGGCAGGCACAGAGCTGGGAATGGGAGCAGAGGGAGGCAGCAGCAGGTGCTGAGCTGCACACAAGGGTCATGTGAGGATGTGGGAGTGGGACAGGGGAAACCAGCGCTGGCCATGGCTTAGGGATGATGTGCCCATTTTGGGACTGCACCCAACTGTCCCAACCTTTATCCAACTTGTTCCATAGCCAGGATGGTCCACAGAGCAACATTTGTCAGTTTCCCAAGTGTTCATGACTTGCCTATTAGGAAAGAGAAACTCTGATAAACTGTCCTTTCCAGTATTCTCTAATAAGATGAAAAACAGGGAAGGACCAGAAGGTGAAATATGCTATAACCATGGTCTGGGCTTTTATTTCCACACTAGCGGAAGGATTACATTTCCCAAATTTGCAGAATAGCTCTCATACTTTACTAATTAATCTGATTCTGATGAAATATTCCAACTGCAGCTGCTTGCCCTGTTCTCTTTTGCATTGTGTGCATGTTTTGAGATTGTTGCTTTTATAAAATTATCTCATTCAGCACTTCTGTACCAGGCTTAATTATCTCTGGGATCATACAGAACCTTCATCTGATAAAGCATCCTGGAGTTTTCTCATGTGTCTGTGTGAATAAGGATTTAAATTCAAAAGATGATTCAAATCAAAGGCAGACCTGCTATTATTGTTGAAAACATTGTTAATGAAGTCGGTGCCATTGAACAAAACTTTGTGACACGAAGCCTCAAGGACAGCCCGGATCACCAACAGTAGCTTCAGTTAGCAAATAAGAATCAAAGCAGCGAGTCAGCATTGCACAGCTTGTTATTTTGAGTGGCGGATGTTTACTGTTGGAAGGGACAAACAGCGGGATCAGATAAGATGGGAGCCCCGCAGATCCCAGCCGGGATTGATCGCGCTGGGAGGGAGCAGCCGCGGAGATAAGCGGGACCCGGGGTCAGGGCTGCCGGCCCTCCGCAAACAGCCCGTGCCGAGCAGCGGCCTCCCGGAGCCGGCCTTGTCCCGGGCTCCCCCGACCGCGCCGGGGACGGGCCGGGGCCCTCGGGGCACGGGGGCTCGGACACGCGGGACGGCGGCGTGGGAGGGGGGCACATCCAACTGGGGCAGGCGGCTTTGGGACGCCGTGTGCCGGGGGAGCGCGGTGTTCCCTCGCCTCAAAACGCCCCCAAACACCCCAAAATCAGCCAAAGCTCCAGGGCTGCGAGCACGCCCCGGGAACGGCGGCGTCAGTCCCGGCCCCGCCCCCGGCGCTTGGCCCCGCCCCAGACCCACGAACTGGCTTGGTGGCCCTGCCCCCCTCGCTCTGGCCCCGCCCCCCGGCCCGGCCGTGGCGCTCTGGCGCCGCCAGGCGAGCCCGTGGCAGATCGGCGGGCTCGCGCCGGCTCGCGCCTGCGCACTGGCAGCGCCGTTGCCGCGGGCGGAAGCGGCGTCCCGGCCCCGCGGGTTCGCGTCCGCCCGCGCCCGGCGGCGGGGCCGGTGCGGGACGAGAACGGCTGAGGGGCGAGAGCGGCGGCGGGGCCGCGAGGGACATGGGCCCGCCGCGGGGGTGAGCAGCGCCGCCCGCCATGAGCTGCACCATCGATAAGATCCTGACGGACGCGCGGACGCTGCTGGAGCGGCTGAAGGAGCACGACACGGCGGCCGAGTCGCTCATCGACCAGTCGGCCGTGCTGCACCGGCGCGTGGCCGCCATGCGGGAGGCGGGCGCGGGCTGCGCCGACCAGGTGAGCGCGGCCGGGGCGACCCCCGCGTCTCGGCAGGGCCCGGGCGGGGCGGCCGGACCGACCCCCGCATCTCGGTAGGCCCGAGGCGGCCGGACCGACCCCCGTGTCTCCTCGGCAGGGCCCGGGCCCCGCGGCGGAGCGACCCGACCCGTCCCGGCTGGGGCCGCACGTGGTGCTGGCACAGGAGAACACGCAGATCCGCGACCTGCAGCAGGAGAACCGGGGTGAGCGGGGCCGGGGGCGGATCCTGGCGGGTGATGTGCAGAGGGGCCCCGGGGGATGTTGGGCGGTAAGCGGGGCTGTCCCGGCGGGAGGGTCTTGTGGAGGAGAGCAGAGTCGCTGGATGCCCCGGTGGGTGGCACGTCAGGGAGTCTCCTCGGCCGAGGGGATCCGGGCAGCCCCACCGCAGTTCCAGGGAGCGGCGGGGCAGCGCCGGTCCCGCCCGTAGCCGGTACCCGGTGAGCGCCTCGGGGCTCCTGCTGTGGCTGCCGGTCGTGGCCCTGATGTGCTGTGCTCTGCAGAGCTGTGGGTCTCACTGGAGGAGCACCAGGACGCGCTGGAGCTCATCATGAGCAAGTACAGGAAGCAGATGTTACAGCTGCTGGAAGGGAGAAAACGTGAAGAGGCAGAACCAGTCTTGAAAGTCCATCAGGCTAATTCTGGGGTAAGGTGGGATGGGACAGGAGAGTGCTCAAGACCCCTGTCCCCTGCTTGCTGTCACGCAATCTTTGTTTCCATTCCTACAATGCCTGTGCTCCAAAATACATTTTCTCTTAATCTTGACTCTCTTTGCTGTTATTTTCCTCTCTGTTCCTTTCAGAGCACACAGGTTGTAGCCGCTGTCCCAGAGGACACTGAAAGGCACAACCCCTTCACAGCCCAGGTGGAGGCTTTTTCCTTCAACCAGGTGGTGAATTCCCTGGCTTAAGCTTAATGTGCCTGATCCTCTGTAGTAAAATCAATATGTCCAAGTTGTTATAATTCCTGTTCAGTAGCTGTAACAAAGGGGAAAAAACCTCCTAAACTCTGTGAGCTGTATATGTTTAGTTCTTAAGAGATTTCACTCCCTAGTGTTTTTGAATCCAGGTACTCTGTGTAGTGGCCTGAAGTGTCCCTTTGTACACACTGGGCTCAGTGACTTCAGAACTCTGAGATGTGGCTGCTGCTAACTGCTGCCTGTTTCATTTTTAGGTATTCAGTAACAATAGAATAACATTAAATTTCCTTTTAAAACTTAGGCATTTTTTTAAATGCATTTTTATCTGATTAGAGAACAGGAGGTTGGTTTAACCCAGTGACATCTCATATCTTGTAGTTTTTTCATTGCAGCTGGAGCTAGCCCAACTCTTCTCATGCGTTTCTGTGCACTGATATGTGGCAATTCACTGGTTCTCTTTTCTGAGTTGCTTAACTCCTCTGAAGGTGTTTGGTTTCCAGTGCCTCCTCCCTGAGCACACAAATTGCAGTTTATCAAGGTTTTACATTTGTACAAAACTTGACAATGCAAAGCTGAAAGGGCAGGAACCCTTGAAGGGATGTCCCTTGACTGTCTCAATGTCTAGGCAAAGTCTTCTGTACTTTAGGTGAAGTCCTTGAATTTTTCCTCCTCACCATTTGGAGAACAGTAACAAATTGCTAATGTCTTTACAAGAACTATGTTCTTAGTAGAACTGTCTTCCCGTTTAGAAAAATAATCACTTAGAAAAGTAACAATTTTCTTCCCAGAATTCTCTTGTGTTCTCCAGCTGTCTCTGTTAGAGCTTCTTCTGGAAGCTCTGATTTGTTTACATACTTTCTGAATAATGGAGTTCAAAACTGAATTCTCTGCTCTGTGATAAATTTATCTTCCAGAGGCAGTAGAAAAACTATGGGCACTTAAAGAAACTCCACCCTGTCACCTGTCATGTTAAGTGATGTATTGCTCTTCAAGCAGGAACTGTTGCTTCATACTGGAATTTGTCAGTGTTTATTCCATGTGTATTTCTAAGCTTCAGAAAAATGCATTTTCCAGAGGATTATGGCTGTATCTAGGCAGATTCTGTAAAATCTGCCTCAGGAGGCTCTGGTCTTACTTGCTTTAGTTTTGTTGCTGGATGTCCTTCTGAGCTAATGTTGTTTACTCCACACTTGAAATCATCTTCGCTTTTATTTTTGGTGTCTTAATAAAGTCAGTCAGAAAGCTAAATAAAATTTGCTGCTTACTAATCATGTTCACATGAACCTGAATCTGCTGTCTTAGACCTTGGCACACTTGAAATTATTTCCCTTTATATCAGTGTGCCTTATCTTGCTGGCTGCTGTGTCTGTCTTCACTGTTTTCACTGATAAAAGACTGCTGATAAAGGACAGTAAAGTACAAGTTCTTATCCTTAAGGATACAAGGCAGAAAGGCTTGCAGGTGCTTGGGAGGAAATTATTAAAATTCGAAACAGAAAGAGAATCCAAAATCAGGAGAATGGAAGTAAGTGATTTAGAAGGGATAAATGATGACTGTTGCTTTTGCCTGAACTTATTGAATGTATTAATTTTATGTCTTTCAGGAAATTGAAAGTCAAATAGACAGAATATGTGAGATGGGAGAGGTGATGAGAAAAGCTGTTCAAGTGGATGATGAGCAGTTCTTTAAAGTTCAGGAGAAACTGGCTCAGTTGGAGGTAAGAACAGAGCCAGTTGCTGAAGATAAATTGAGCTTTGGGAGTCTCCAGACTTTCTGTGTATTTTCTATGTTTGTGTCAAGGACTTAAAACACTAAAAATTTGGGGGTGGGGTCAGGAAATGCAGAACATTATTGTTTATTTTCAAGTTCTTAATGCTCATATTTTTTTATGTATCTATATATAAATAAACAAAGCCAGAAGAAGAGAAGCTTTAAATTATGTGGTTCCAGTGTGCCAGCACTGAACTAATGCTGGCATTACAAACTGTAATGTACAAACTTTATGTATCTCTAAAGGAGTGGGACTGTTTAAATATTAGCATCTTTTAACTACAAATTAGCACCTTTCTGTGATAGTCCTTTAGCTGTGAATTAGCTAATTTCTGTTTCAGCATAAATGTTGATTTTGCAGCTTGAAAACAAAGAGCTGCGTGAGCTGCTGTTGATCAGCAAGGAGTCCTTCGAGGTGGGGAGAGAAGATCTGCCAGACTGTGAAGCCTAGGTCACACCAACCTCATCTCCAAGCCTTCAGGGACTGTTATGAAACTACCTGACAAGGATTTGTTGTTTCAGGTGTTTCCTTGTATATTTGTTTTATCTATAAAGTGTGTGGGCTGTTTTCTCTGCATTTTTCTGAAGTGTTGATGGCAAAAACTTGCACCCTGCTCTGTCTTAGTGCCTGCAGCACTCAGATGCTTAACACTGAAGTATTCGATGTGTCCTCCCTTGTGATGGCTCATTTCCTCTCCCTTTGTTATTTTTTATGAGCTTTAGTTGATAATTCCAGCTGTGCAGATGGCTCTTAAATCCACCTTGTCTGTAGCTAGAGAATGGAATGCAGGTTGTGATTATTGTGCTTGATAGAAGGAACAGGAGATGATTGAGAAACCACAGTGTGAGAGGCAGGGATGTGATGCTCTGGCTTCACAGGGCAGCTGGGCTCTGCAGGGTGAGTGGCCCTCAGTGTCTGGCTGGCCTGACTTTGTCACCTGGCCACTGCTGAGAGCAGCTGAGAGAACAGCAGATGCCAGCAGAGCACTTGAAGGAGTCACTCCTATTCAGAGCAGACTTTCCCTTGTTTTAGGGGTGAAGATTGGAGTTAATGACCCTTCCTGACACACTTTTTTGAAGGATTACTCTTTTTTGATTGATAGACCTGTCCCAGCCTTCCCAGTGCTCCCAGTTATCAGCCAGCCCTGCTCTGTTGGTGTGCTCAGAGCCTGCCAGATCAAAGCCTGCAGATCAAAGCTCTTTGGCCTCCCACAAATTTGGGTTCAGGCAGAGGGAGCTCAGGTCTGCCTCAAAACCAAACCAAACCACCCCACACCACACCACCCCACCGTCATACACAGAATTTTAATGTCACATCCCAGGTGAGTCTGGTGTTCCATAGTTACTGCAGGTCCTATATTGAGGGGAATTAGAGGTGCAGTGTTGGGGGAGTTTCTCAGTACTGTGGTATTTTTAATGACATTTTTATATAAAAGATTTCTGTCCTGCCTGTGATTGAAGAATAATCTTCCAAGAATGCTAAACATCATCATGTTCACTATTAGCTGAAATTTTTAATGGCCCTTTTTCCCAAGTGAGACTTTTGATAGACGCAGAAGGTGACTCGTTTCTGTGCTTACTGAGAGACAGTGAACACTGTGACATTGTGAACATTTGGAATACCCAGCAAGACTGGTAGATAGAAGGGATTTCTGTACAGGAGTGCTCTTGTATACAGTCCTTTTCTATTAGAAATTGTTCAGGAGGGAATAAAAATCCCAATGGGAAATACTTTCTCAAGTGTTTTGTTAGTCCTGGGGGAATTCCATGTATTCTGCGTATTCCCAAGCCTTTTGCACCTGAGTGAAATACTACAATGACCAAAATGTTTTTAAATTAACATCATCTGGAATGCCTGTGATGCATTTTTATCTTCCCTCTCTCAGTGTCCAGTAACATCCCTCCAATTGGGTCCTAGCTGTGCAGCCAGAAAAAAACAAACTAAATAGCAGTTGTTTTGATTGAGTTTATTGTTACTACTGTTATAGTAGCAGGCAAAAATAGGCAAGGAAAGTTCAAATATGTTCACAGAACAAAGGGACCCACAAGGATGGACTCCAACCCCTGCCCTGCACAGACACCCCAAAATCCCACCCTGGGCATCCCTGGGATAGCATCCAAACTCTCCTGGAGCTCTGGCAGCCTCTGGGCTGTGCCCATTCCCTGGGGAGCCTGGGCAGTGCCAGCACCCTCTGAGGGAATAACCTTTCCCTGATCCCCAACCTAAACACCCCTGCTATAGCTCCATGTTCCATTTGCTCCTGTCCCATTCGGGATCTGTAGCTGGAATCTGTGACTGTAAATGGCTGCTTGTACACGGTTCCTGAGGGCTGATGGGCATTTTCAGAACTTGCTCCACTTGTGTTGGAAACTGGACTGGAGCTTCAGGACTGGAAATGCTCTGCCTTGTCCTCAAAGCATCTCCCCCTGATCCTCTGGTCCTTCAGGGAGTGCAAGGCTCGTGTCCCTCCCTGGAGCTCTGCCTGCCCAGCACGGAGGTGTCCCCCTAAAGGGGCTCCTGAGGGCCTGGGGTGTGCCCGCTGCCCTGGCCCACGCCAAGCTCTCCCTCCCTCACTCGGGGTTCTCTGTGTACTCCTCAGCCGGGGCTCTGTCCCCCCTCAGCTGGGGTTTTCTCTCTTCCCTCAGCCAGGGCTCTGCCTCTTGATCTCTCCCCTCAGCCGGGATTTTCTTTCTGTGTCT
Organism: Haemorhous mexicanus; assembly: GCF_027477595.1. Classification (NCBI taxonomy): domain Eukaryota; kingdom Metazoa; phylum Chordata; class Aves; order Passeriformes; family Fringillidae; genus Haemorhous; species Haemorhous mexicanus. The sequence continues at coordinate 4,225,814 of NC_082365.1, read as the reverse complement.
CCCCCCTCAGCCGGGGTTTCGTGTCTCCCCTCAGACGGGACTCTGTGCCATAGCCGAGGCTCTCGTTCACCCCATGGGGTTCCTCTCCCCTCCCTGAGGTTTCCCTCTCCCTCTGCCGGGGTTTTCCGTCTCCCCTCAGCCGTTTCTCCCTCCCCGGGCCGCAAGGGGGCGCTGCCACCCTCACCGCCCCCCCATCCCCTCTGGCGCGTGCCCGCGAGCGCCACCCGCCGGGCTCCGGGTACGCACGCGCGGCCCCGCCCCTTCCCCCCCCGTCCGCGGGCGGCTCTCGCGAGAGCGCCGTGATTTCTCTCCTACGTGCCGTGCCGTGCTGCTCATGGCGGCGCTGGAGCGGGGGCGCTGAGCTGTTGGGGTGAGTGCGGGCCGGGCGCCGCCGTCACCCCCGTCCGCCCCGGCGGGCTCCGGGCGCCACGGGACCTGCGCCCGCAGATCTCCGCCCGTACCGGGGCAGCGCGTCGGGAGCCCCGCCGGGGTTGCGCGCGGGGTGGGGGGGGGTGGTTGGGGGGTGCGGCCTACTAGGCCGGCTGTGCGGGGATGGAGCGGCGGCAGCGGGGCGCGGGGTGCTCGCTGCGCTCTGCGGGGCTCCGGGAACGGCGGCGCCGAGGCCGCGCTGGGACCGGCCGGGCCGAGATCCGCCGGGGCTCGCGGGCCGCGCCGGGAGGGGGCGGCGCCGCGGGGGCTCCGGGCCCCGGCGGGCGGCGGGGCCGTGCGGGCGGAGGGGCGGCGGCGGCTCCCGGCGTGCCGCGCGCGGCCCCGCCCGGCGCAGCGCGGCCGCGGCCCTTTGTGTGCGGGGAGCGGCCGCCATCGCCCCCCTTTGTGTGCGGGGCGAGCGTTCCCCCCGGCCCGTCCTGCCCGAACGGCCCTGGCGCTGTCACCGGCCGGAGCCGCCCGCCCCCGCGCACGGCGGCCCCGCTGGCGGCGGCCCCGGCGCCGCCCCTCGGCGCGGCCGCCCCTCGCTCCGCCGCCTCCATCTTGGTGCAGCGCAGCGAGCGGGGCCGCGGCAGGGACCGGGCCTGGGCGGCTCCGTCGGTCCGGGGCCGGTTCTCTGCTGTCCGCACCGATACCCAGCGCGGGGCTTGTCTCCGCACCGCAGAACCCTTAAAAAATCCGGATTTTTTTTTTTAACGACTTTTTGGGGATTTTCTCCAAACATTCTTTACAAATGTCCTTGGTAGTTCTTTAATTATTTTCCTTTCTATATATGTACTTTTTCCTGACATGAAAAGGACTTCATTGCTGTGGTGGTGGCTCGTCTCAAAGCTGTCACGTACTGGCTGGGGTGCCCGAGAGCTCAGTGCTGCTTTCCAGTATCCATCTGAAAAGAGATGGAGGAGCCTGATCTCCACGGATCTGTGTTTTATGTGCACACTGAGAAGACGAAGTCTTATCTTTATCAAATTGTAGCTCGCTCACGTCATAGAGGGCTGTTTCTGGAAGCACGTGCTCTGATCCACAGAATGCACGTCCTTGCAGTTGCCTCTTTTTGTGAAGAAAATGGGAAGCAGAACAATGCTGTCATCGGGCAGGTTCCATGTGGGGCTCCATGTAGGTGATTTCTGGCATGTGACCCGCTGTCATTCAGCAGGATCTGCACAGGAGAGGCCTCAAGAGCAGGGCCCAGCTCTTCCCTGTCTTTGCATTAAACCTTTCAGCTGTAAATACACAAATGCAGAAGGCACTGAGGCTTGGGGGCTGGGCAGCTGCTCAGGGTGTTTACCATTTGGAGGAGTATTTATAGTAGCTGAATTGAAAACTAAAGAATTTGAGGCAGATGAGCACAGTCAGATTTCTTTTTGCTTGAGTTATGCTTGCCTGATGAGCTTTTTTTTGAAGAACTTAATGTCGTAAACCCGTAAAGCCTTTACTCCACAACTGATAAAATCAGCTTTAGTCTTATTTGATCAGATGAGGTGTTTTGATTATTACATGAAAAAGTGATATATTTTATGGCCATAAAATGATAAATGCAATATGAAAAGAATTACATCTCTAGGAGAACTCTAATAATATCAGTCTAATTAAATGAGAGAGAAGTATGTGAGAAGATTCCAAATGTGTCTGAGCAGTTCTGGGATGCATTGTGCTCATTTGAGAGCTGAAATGCTGCCCCAAAATAACTTCCTCCACTGTCCTGGAAGATTGTGGTAACAGTTGCCCTAGTGTAATGCTGAGGTGAGGGAAAAGCAGTGATACTGTTATCTTTGCAATAGCTTTGTGTCTTCTAATTATAATATTTTATAATGGACTCTTTCAGTGCAAGCCTTTCACACCAGATTTGATCAGCCCTCACCCAGTTTATTTAATCTATTTTGTGTGTGTTTGATGGTCTGACAGGAAAACTCACTTCAGCTGGAAATTCTCAGTGGTGATTGAAGGACCTGCTTCAGCTGGGGAAAATCACTGAAATACAAACTTCAGTAAAACTGGAGATGAGTTTGTACCTTTGGGGTTCTTGCAATAGCTGCCTTCACTCAGCATTTTCACTGGGCTGAGGGTGGGACTTTGAAGTGTCTTTGCATTCAGGTTTCAGTCACTTAAAATTATTCTTTCAAATCACCAGAGGGAATTCAAAGCTCAGTATAAGTTGTGGAATTCACTTTCCTGCTACACTGGAGAAATAGGCTTTGTCCATATTTTTTCTCCTTTGGTGTGGGACTTGTGGAATGATTTGGGAAGAGTTGTGCTCTGGTGCTTCATGCCTTTAGATGACTGCAGAACTGCCAGTGTATCTCTGAGGTCAGAGCTCTGTTGCTTCTCACCCACTTTTGTCCACAAAAATATCCTCCCTTTTTTCTTTATCCCTCCCTATCTGCTGAGTAAGCAACAAATCCAAAACTTGATTTTTTCTCAAGGAAGGCTTCTATTTCTGTAAGGTTATGTTTTGTGTGGTCGGTGGCAGTTTGCTGAACCTGCTTATCTCATGAAAAGACAAAGTGACACTGGCAGACTTTAGGAGGGGATTTATTGCTAACTAGTAACTGGTGCAGAAAGGCCTCTCCTGGTGTTAGCTACACAAATACACCACATGGAATCAACATTTTACAAAAACTGTTTTAGAAGTCCAGAGAATGGCTCTGTGTTATTGTACGTGCAGTGTCTGTACACGTAATTGAGAAGTTTGTTAATTTTTATACAATTCTAAATGTGCTTCAGGTATCACTAGTCCATAACTTAACTCTGGAACAGAAGTAATCAGGAAATTTTAATTCCCATGTATATGTATACATCCTATTGCTCCTCTGAGGATCTGTGTGAGCACTTATATAAATTATGCTATAATTTAATAGGCACTCACATAAAGTTATTGATGGGAGGACTAAGGTTTGCTGATGGATCAAATACTAATGATCAAAATGAGGTTGACATTTAATGGTACACACTGGGACCTTCCCTGAGATGCCCAAGTGTGTCTGAAAAGTTCAAAATTAGAAGTACCACCTCACTGGCTTGGAGTCAACCAATCTTTTGGAAAACAAAACTGGAAGTGGGAATGCCAAATGTGTCTGTAAAGCAGCTTTTATTAATGTGGATTAAACCTTCTGTATTAAGGTAAAGGAAATGCCCCTGTCATTATTAAGACCTAGAACTGATGTGCAAGGGGGTTTTTTAGTAGATGGTCTTTAAGGCCCCATGCAAGCCAATCCATTCTGTGATTTGATGAGAATTTCCTTCCAAGTGATACTTAGTGTGTGTGTCTTTCTCCTTTTTCCAGTATGAAGTGGAACAGAACAGAATTTACCACCTGAAACTGCTGCTTCAAGTTCAGATCAGGAAAAGAATCTAAGTATACCACATTGTAACAACTCAAGACCAAAGAAGAGGCAACTTACACTGAAGAAGATACAAGGCTTGATCTGAAACAAGAAGTTTGTGCCTACTCAACAGCTTCAAAAGAGCACGTCCCGACGCTGCTATAGTAGTCTTTGTTTTCTCCAGTGCTGTAGTGAAACTGCCCAGGGCAGCAGCACTTGTATTCTCTAGAGCTTGATAGATTATCTTCTTTTGCTATCTTTTTCTTTCTCTTTTTGTCTCTCTTCCTTTTGTTCCCTTTTTTAAGATAATAGCAGTCTTCATCCTTAGAAACTTGTGCTGAAACAGAAGAATCGACAAATACTACTGAAAGTGCAATATTTGAATATCACTGCGAGGTTGGTGCACGTGGTGGAGAAAGAGTTATATCTGTGTTTTTGAGCTTGGTTCTTGCTAAGTTTTTAACAGAAGAGGGTGGGGTTGGTTAGGGTTTTTTTAGTAGTTCTTGATAATAAATTCATTTAATAGTGAAGCCTTGGCACAGGGTGCCCAGAGAAGCTGTGGCTGCCCCATCCTGGGAGCTGCCCAAGGCCAGGCTGGACAGGGCTTGGGGCAGCGTGGGATGGTGGAAGGTGTCCCTGCCCATGCCAGGGAGTGGAACAGCATGATATTTAAGGCACCTTCCCACCCAAACCATTCAGTGGTTCCATGACTCTTTGCTGTTATGTTCATTTATTTTGGTGAATTCATAGTAGCTGCATGTGGTTCTATTTAGCAATACTTGTAACCCTTGAGAGCTGATTACTCCTGTTTCTCTCTTCTAGTTACAGTAGGTTTGTGGTTCCAATCCCTTTTCTCAAATAACTTCTCTTTAGTATTTTAATCTTACAGCACAGGTGGTTTTTTTCTTTCTCTAAATATTTCTTTTGATGGGGTTAATAGTTCATATTTCTGTTATAAGATGTAAGAATTTTGACAGTTATCTGGAAAAGCTGATACTTTGTAGTATCTTTGTACAGGAAGTTTCAGTGCCACCTGAGGAATGTCTGTTTGAACTGAAGTTGTCAGGCTTTAGAGGACTGATGAGGAGTTCTTTGTGCTGTGCTGCTACTGCTCCTTTAAACTCAGACAGTTGAAATGATGTCATGCAGTGGTAGTCTGAGCAGGAGGTGAAGCACTGTGGCTTTCTAACCCTAAAGGAGCTATTCTGAGCTAAATTTTAAGCTAGATTTTTGTCATTTTCTCTCTCTGATGTAACTTTAGTTCATATTTGAGGCAGGGTGTCTGCTTGTTGCTTCCCTTGTATCAGAGGTGAGGTGGCCATTTGGTGACTCACAGAAGCCTTTGGCAGGCTCATTCCAGCTTCCAGAACGGGTTAATGCTCTGGCCTGTAATTCTGCTGGGAGAAGGTATAATAACATATCATTTTCTCTTCTCCCAGTCACCCTACTTGCAGGACCAGTTTATTTTTGAAAAGTATTTCAGGCTCTAGGATAGCCTAAAACACTTAAGCTGTTGTGTTCACACAAGGACATTTTCTGATGTGGAGTGTCCTGGGGTTGCCTTCCTCAAAAGATGAGGATTGTTATCTTGGCATGATGCTGACAGGAACTAGTCAGTAACTCTTAGCAGCTTTATCAAGTGCATTTTGTTAGATACTCTGAGAAAACGTGTCCTTTAAACATAATCCAGTGTGTAAAAAAGTTGTGACTGCTGTGACTTTTGTCATTTGAGCAGCTTAGGCTGAACAGGAGGGGAAAGAGATCTTTGCTGAGGCAACAGTTACCCCAGGAAGGTGTGGAACCTCTGTCCTTGGAGGTCCCCAGGACTCAGCTGGACAAAGCCATGGCTGCCTTTGTTGGCAAGAGGCCTTTGAGGAGGGATGGGCTGGAGCTCTCTGTGTGTCTCTAACAGGGTCGTGTTTCTGATTCATTATTTTCTGGCATGGCAGTATTTCATGACTTGAACATGTTAAGAATATTGATTTATGCCACTTACTGCAGGTTGGTCAGGTAAGAACAAGAGGGCAGCATTGATTGGCATTAAGAGATTGCTACTAGTTTTTAAGGGAAAGAAAAGTGAAATGCAGAGCAAGGAAATAAGCAGTGCATGTTACAGAAATGATATCACAGCAGATTTAGCAGTTCAGTGAATTCTTAGAGAGCCTTGGGTGGTAACAGTGTACCATGGAAGTGCTGACCAGTGCTGTGGGATGGAGACCATTACACAGTGTGCTGGGATCTTTTGCCCCCTCAAATCACTCCCCCACCTTCTGTTACTTCTGTTTTTCTTCATCTACATCTACCCCACGTGGGTCTGAAGCAGAAGGGGGAAGAAGACCTCCTCCTCATGGAGGTCAAAATACTGTCAATCTTTACTTTGTGTGCTTGTTTCCAATTTATTTTTTAATGTTAGTCTCCAAGACCAAAGATTTCTGCCCAAGAACTTCACAGCAGGTGTTTTTTGGTGCTCTTTGATCACCTTTAAACTGATTTCCAAACAGCAGAATGAGAATGCTGTGCCTTCTAGTACATTGAGTAACTCACTGGCTGTGTGAGTGAGAAACATGACCCTTTTGCAAGTTGCTCAGGTGTCTTTTATCTCCACTAAACACATTGCTGAGTAATTTTTAATCTCTCTGCTTGTTGCAGCAAGAAAGCAGACAACTGATATGATCTCCCTCTGTTTCCAAATTAAAACCTCTAGAAACTAACAAATAGTCCTCTATATTTTAAGATGTTTGGAGGGAAGAGGGTTGCTTCAGTTGTCTCTTGAGTTGCTGTGTTCAGTAAGGTGTAATACATTTCATCTGATTTAAGTGCTAACCTGTAAGTCCAAGTGCTCTTCTTTAAAAAGGAGACATCAAAAAAGCCAATGAGTTGGTAAAAGGATTGGGAAAGTTTCAAGGGTGAATCTGTGACTTGAAAAGAAAAAAATGCCCCATAGAATAAAATGTTTTAATAGATGTCAGTTAATTTAGGAGTTCATTACACCTTTAGTGCTATTTTCACATTTTCTGTGTCTTTCTAGCACTTGAGCTTCTATGCCACAGGAATGTTAAATTCTGGTTATTAATTCCATAACTGTGCAAAACTGTTTAATTACTTAATAGCATTTTTTAGTATGAAAGACTGAACACATGAACTAGGGAGAAACTATGCAGGGATTTGAACCTAATTGTGTTGATTCAGAACTGTTGCATTTTCCTAATCACCTGTTTTAATTTGGAAGAGCAGATACTTCAGATATTTTCTGGCTCTGGCACGAAACAGTGAATGTGGGAGTACTTTGAGGTGTAATACTTGAAAAATGCCAGAAGTCTGTTTTGTTCTAAGCAAGCTTTGTTTTGGTGTTACAGTTCTGGCTTGTTTTATAAATATGTTGCCTGTATAAATTTTAAGGATTAGTGTGTTTAAAAAGCTCAACTCTCTTGGTGGTTTTAAAACACATTTTAGGAACATTCTTAAAACAGATTTTAGGAAGGTGTCAGTAACTACACAAGCTCTTACTGGGTTGTGGGGATGTGTCTGGGTTTGGAAAGACAGGTGTTTGCTAAGGAAGGCAGGAGCCTCCCCTAAAATGGAACATGTGAACCCCCTCCCTCTCAACTGTTATAAATTTTAGATTAAGGGGCTCTCAGGCAAAAAAATATGGGAGCAGGAATAACAGTTCTTTAGCAGGGAAGAAAATAAAAAGATAAAAAACAATGCAGTGAACCAAACCAACCCTGCCAGAGCCAGAACACACCTGACACCCTGTGGGTCAGGGTGCTGGCAGCAGTCCCACTGGAATTGTGGCTCAGCCCTCCTGCAGTGCCAGGGGTGGTTCTGCTGGAGCAGGGATCCTGGAGAAAGGTGCAGTCTGCCTCTGGAGATCCAGGGGCAGAGGCAGCTGCTGCTCCTCTGGGAAATCCAGTGCAGAAGCCGTGCTGGTGTTCCAGAATCTCCAGATTCTATCCGGGTGGGAATGCTTAGCTCCTCCCCCTGGGCTCACATCTCCCAGTGGGATGCTGTAGCTCTTATCAGCCATGCAGTGACATTCAATGGCCTACTATGAGCAGATAATTATTATTATAATATTAGCAGATAATTATTATTATTATTATCTAATACTATTATCCCTCCCAGAGGGAGGAGTGGGTGTGGAAGAGATAAGGAAAGCTGCCCACTGAACAGAAGACAGCTGCCATACAGATGGCAAATAGATACAATTTGCTTGACAATCCAGGGCAGGATGTGAAGGAAGGAAGCTGATGCTCAGTATTGTTGTTTGCTTTGTGTGGCCCAGATGAGCTTTGATCCAAACCTGCTCCACAACAATGGACACAACGGGTACCCCAACGGTACTTCGGCAGCGCTGCGCGAGACCGGCGTCATCGAGAAGCTGCTGACCTCGTACGGCTTCATCCAGTGCTCGGAGCGGCAGGCCCGGCTCTTCTTCCACTGCTCCCAGTACAACGGCAACCTGCAGGAGCTCAAAGTAGGAGGTACCTGAGCTTTGGCAGAAAATACCCTCTGCTGCTTCTGGGGTCTGGTGGTTTGGGTTTCATTACAGTTTTTCCTAATTTTGAGATTTCCTCATTAATGCGCTGGTGAGTGTGGTGAGCTTGTGTTGGTTAATTATTTCTTGCTGAGAGATAGGATTAGGTGAAAGGTGAAGTAGGTTTATAATTTTAAAAGAGTATAAAGATTTTATTAAAAGTAACTAAAAGAAAAAAAGTCATAAGAATCAAAACAAACTCTTTAGAACACTTCTCCTCCCCCTACAACCTTTTCTTTTTCACTGATAATGTAAAGAAAACACCTGTGAATAATCCACTGCTCCTGGTGGGAGCCCTTTCCAGCACTGTGCAGCTTGTGGTACAAACTTGTGCAGTGTTAGGTCAAACTTGTCTAGCTGAGATGGAGGCAAGTACTCAGGCTGTGGGAGAATTTACCTCTTGTGCTCCCTATTTCTTTGGTTAGAGTTAGTTTGAGGATGGCCAGGTGTTTTTTGGTTTGGTGATTTCAGTTTTTCCTATTTTTGAGATTTCTTCATTAATGCGATGATGAGTGTGGTGAGCTTGTGTTGATCAATTATTAAGATAATTATTTTTTGCTAAGAGATAAGATTAGGTGAAAGGTAAGGTAGGTTTAAAATATTAAAAGGGTATAAAGAATAATTAAAAGAAAGAAATGTAGTAAGAATCAAAACAAACTCTTTAGAACACTTCTCCTCCCCCCACAACCTTTTCTTTTTCACTGATAATGTAAAGAAAACACCTGTGAATAGTCCACTGCTCCTGGTGGGAGCCCTTTCCAGCACTGTGCAGCTTGTGGTACAAACTTGTGCAGTGTTAGGTCAAACTTGTCTAGCTGAGATGGAGGCAAGTACTCAGGCTGTGGGAGAATTTACCTCTTGTGCTCCCTATTTCTTTGGTTAGAGTTAGTTTGAGGATGGCCAGGTGTTTTTTTGGTTTGTTGATTTCAGTTTTTCCTAATTTTGAGATTTCTTCATTAATGCGATGATGAGTGTGGTGAGCTTGTGTTGATTAATTAAGATAATTATTTTTTGCTAAGAGATAAGATTAGGTGAAAGGTAAAGTAGGTTTAAAGTATTAAAAGGGTATAAAGAATAATTAAAAGAAAAAAATGTAGTAAGAATCAAAACAAACTCTTTAGAACACTTCTCCTCCCCCCACAACCTTTTCTTTTTCACTGATAATGTAAGGAAACTGCCTGTAATAATTCACTGCTCCTGGTGGGAGCCCTTCCCAGCGCTTTGTGCAGCTTGTGGTACAAACTTGTGGAGAAGGAAAAGGTGCAGTGGTAGGTCAAACTTGTCTAGCTGAGGTGGAGGCAAGTACTCAGACTGTAGGAGGGTTTACCTCTTGTGCTCCCTATTTGTTTGGTTAGTTTGAGGATGGCCTGGTGGTTTTCAGCATGAGGAGGCTGCAACTTCATGCTGATAATCACCATGAGAGTGATGTTTCTAAACTGTTTTGTGGCCCTTTTTGTGTTGTCTGAACTTCAGTGTGGAGTCTGCTGTACAGTGAGCAAGTCAGGGGGAGGGAATTGCTGTGGAGTTACACTGGAATTGTTCATTGGCAACAGGAGATAATAAGCAGAATAACCAGAAATGTTTTGCAAATTGTGTGTAACAAAAGGACCTGAGTTCTACTTGACTGTGTTTGGCTGCAGCAGTGAATTAAACTCAGCCATTTAATGATTTTTGTAGAAAACCCCAATCCCAGCCAGAGCTCTGACAGATTGCAATGTTTGCTTGCCTTGCAGACGATGTTGAGTTTGAAGTGTCTTCTGACCGCCGAACTGGAAAACCCATTGCTATTAAATTGGTGAAGATAAAGCCAGAAATATTACCTGAAGAACGAATAAATGGACAAGTTAGTGCCCGTTTTCTATCCCTGCATCCTTGCCATCCTTTTCTCCAGTACAGAAATCGGGGTTAATTGAGCATGGATATTAATTTCCTTCAGTATAGTTACACTGAAATATATTTCAGTGTGCTGTAGTAAAAATTCAGAGCTTCAGTTTGAGCTCTTTCTTGACTCCAAACACTTCTTAGAGCCAAGAGGGGTTCTGTGAGATTGAAAACTTGCAGTGTGGCATTCCCTGCTGAGTGTGTAGTAGAGATTCATTTTGTGTACAATGCCACTCCTGAAATGACTAGCAATGGATTTTTTTTTTTTTTTTGACTGGTAGGTTGTGTGTGCTGTTCCTCACAATTTAGAGAGTAAATCTCCAGCTGCCCCGGGTCAAAGTCCAACAGGGAGTGTTTGCTACGAACGTAATGGGGTAAAGCTTGCGTATTTTACTTGAACTCTTCACTGGTCCATCACTGTGGTCTATGACAAAAAAAAGCAATTTAATGTAGATAATTGACACTGCACTGAACTGTGCAGTTTTTGGCCAAAAAAAAAAAAAAGCATGCTTTGGTAATTACTACAAAAAATAATGGTTTTTAGACAGTTTGCTTGCTTGTATTTGTGGAGAACTTCCTAGAGTCAAGTAGCTGTTCTCTTTTAAACTTGATGAAGTTCATGTATCCTTCTCTTGAACTTCTAGCATTTAGAAATTGGCCTTTAAAGATGGTCATGTACAAAACCTTTCAGCTTAAGCTGCTTGTTACATACTCACCAAAACAGCACGTCAGAAAAAGAATGTTTTGCATGCCATGTTTATTATTGTTGATTTTCTCACTAAATTAAGCAGATATTGTTATTACAATTGTGTTCGTCTTTCTTTGAAACAACTGTTCTGCAAACAGAGTAACTTTAGTTAATGTTAATTTACAGGAAGTATTTTACCTGACTTACACCCCAGAGGATGTTGAAGGAAATGTACAGCTGGAAACAGGAGACAAAATAAACTTTATAATTGATACAAATAAACAGTAAGTTGGTGTTGCTTTTCTGGCTTCATATTTTGCTTTAGCAGTCAGGCAGAATTTATACCTATTCCAAGAGCTATTACATGAAATGCAATCTTAGTTATTGTTTCAGTTTTGAGTTTACAGATTATTTTTTATTTTTTTCTCTAGTACTGGTGCTGTAAGTGCTCGTAACATTATGCTATTAAAAAAGAAACAAGCCCGCTGTCAAGGAGTAGTCTGTGCCATGAAAGTAAGTGATTTTAAGTTTCATTTGAAAATGAAATGCCATTTTGAAGAGTGCTGTTCAAAGTAATTTTTAAGTTGTTTAGAGCTGTTAACAGCTTGTGCTGCGGGTGTAAATTGTGTGAAATGGTTTAAACAGCTCATCTTTGCTACTGATACTCCTCTTAACAAAGAAAGTTCCATTTATTTCTGTTTATATATTTCTTGTGGCAGTCAGCTGTGCACACCTGTAAGTGCTGTGCTGGGATTCAGAGATTGTTTTGTGTTTACCAGAACCTGTCAGATGATGTATTGGTATGTTCCAATAATGGACAATTAAACACTCTTTTTTCTGTTGACAGGAAGCCTTTGGATTTATTGAGAGAGGTGATGTCGTGAAGGAGATATTCTTTCATTATAGTGAATTTAAAGGTGACCTAGAAACCTTACAGCCTGGTGATGATGTGGAGTTTACAATCAAAGACAGAAATGTAAGACGAAATCCAGTAAAACGGAAGCAAAGGTCCTAGGGAATAACTGCACAGCTCTCTGCTTTCCCCAGCTCTAAAAAGGGGGGAGGAGGTTCATTGAGGTTCATTGGGAAATGTCTGTTACTTTCTCTCTTTTCTTTGGGTGTTTGACTGATTTTGTGCTCTTAGGGTAAAGAAGTTGCAACAGATGTTAGACTGCTGCCTCAAGGAACTGTCATTTTTGAAGATATCAGCATTGAACATTTTGAAGGAACTGTAACCAAAGTAATTCCAAAAGTACCCAGCAAAAACCAGGTAAATTTGAGTAACTAAATAAATCTGTGTAATGCTGGTTTAATTGTATTGAATTCCAGTCAATAACTGGAAGCAGTTGTTCCCATTTCCCAGTACTTCTTTGCTGAATAAGCATCATGTCAGAATTAAGATTTTTTCTTAATTTCAAATCCAAAGAAGAAGAGTTAGGGTAGTGGTACATCATGGAGTGTGTGTTTATTGTTTCAAATACTTGCTATAAATTTTTGTGGAGTTAGACATATCCTTGAAGCAAAAGGCTAGGGAAAAAGGAAAAAATATTTGCTGGGATAAGCCAGATCTGTGGATTCTTGTGAGCATTAACAGTTAATGAGGCTTTTGGGCTGCAATGTTTGACTTGGAGGAGTGTTCATGAGCAATTCACTAAGGTTTTAGGTGAGTCTCTGTTAGTGTGGGAAGGTTTGGGATGTTTTGAAGACTTAATAAGAAGGAGCCTGCTTTTTAGAAGTGTTATGGTTATAAACTTCATTCTTGAAATAGAGAAAATTCCTTCAGCAGGACATGGCTGAGCCTTAAAAAACCTTCAAGCCAACCAAGAGCTCCAAAAGCCACCTTGCACTGGGCAAGTTCCAGATGAGGAGTGGTGGAGATGGAGCAGAGCCTGGGTCCAGCAGGACTTGGCAGGACCCCCTGTGCTGTTGGCAGCTGTGCTGAGCCCTGCAGGTGAACTCAGCTTTCCCTTGGCTTTCTGTCCCCAGAGTGACCCGTTACCTGGCCGCATCAAAGTGGACTTTGTGATTCCTAAGGAGCTTCCCTTTGGGGACAAGGACACAAAATCCAAGGTGACCTTGCTGGAGAGCGACCACGTTCGGTTCAACATTTCCACGGACAGGCGCGACAAACTGGAGCGAGCCACCAACATCGAGGTTCTCCCCAACACTTTCCAGTTTACTAATGAAACCAGAGAAATGGCAAGTATTCATCTCTGAACATCTCCCATTCTTGAGGGGAAGTGAAAGTAAAACATGAGTTGGGGGCTGTGTTCCACAATAGATACAAAAGTCACTCTTGTCTTCCATTGCCTGCTCTGAAATCCAGCTCTAGGAGCAGCAGTGCAAGCTAATTCCTAATTCAGAATTAATGCTCTGCATCTTTGTCTTAAAAGAACAGAGTCTTAACTACTTTTTAACATTTAAGTGAAATTATATTGGGAAATTAGACCTTAACTGGCCCTCTTGGATGGGATTGCTGACTGGTTGTAGCAGACAGAAGTGATGTAGTCTTGAACTGACAGTTTAAAATTCACATACTTGAGTGTTAAGAGGAACCTACTCATCTTCCTTTGGGAAACTGGAGACCCTGGGACTGCCCTGGGTCAGGTAGTGAAAAGTGTAAATAGTTGGAGGAGGGATTCTGAGCAGCTTTTGTATTTCAAGTTTTTTGGCCAGTCTCTGTCTGAGGGTCAGGGGATGAGGGATGGTAAAGAGCAGAGTTCTCTCAGTACAAGAAACTCTTTGTGGTTTACAGGGACTATGATGGATGTGCTAATGAGCATTACAGAATATCTTTCATTCCTGTAACTTGGAATGTTGGTTCTGTTCCAGCTAGACTGTAACTTTGCTTTCCTTTGCAGTTTGGAGTTCAGTTACAGTGTTGTCGCATCAGTGTGTTGTGAATTATTGTCCCTTAGCTTTAAGAAAACCCTGAGTTTTGATTTCATCCTTTGAGATTTTGGGTGTCTATCCTATAGACTTCTTGTATTTCTGCTCTGGCTACATACACCTGCTTGAGTTGAGCTGTCTTGTGGGTGATGGGTGCTGGCAGCTTCTAGGAAGGTTGCTTGGTTTGCTGGAGTTTGTGAAAGCTGCTTAAGAGAAGAATGTTTCTGAAGGTGAAAGGTACCTTTGCATTGTCCTTCAGAGCCTCTGAGCTTGTCCTGACTCTTGCTAAACTCTGTATTAAATGGGTGAAGGCAATATGTTAATGAATTCTACCTTAATTCTGGCAGCATCTGGTACTAGGGTTTGGGTTTTTGTTAGTATATTCTGTTTATCACCCAGCATTCCATTCCTAGTGGTTATCAGGAAGGCCACTAAACTCCTGTGTCACATGGGAGTGTGTTCCCAAAACACACCCACGGGAATGGGAGACCAGACATTAAACAATGTCTTGTTTAACAGCTTCTTTATAATTTCTTCATTTGGGACTAGAAATCTGATGGTTTTTCTCTTAAACGTTCCTCTGAACACTGATTTTATTTCCTGTTTTTATAGATGGTTGTACTTTTAGTGTCTGTTTCTATGTTTAATATTCTCCTGTAGATGACAGAGTGTTTGCAGAGCTGCCCCATTGTGTTCCTTGTACTGGCAGGTTCTTTAGCTTCAGTCCTTGAATTAGTATTCTCCACTTCACTCTTATCTCAAGCTGACTTTCAGGAATGAGGTGGGAAGAACTTTCAGGTTGACCAGGGCTGTGAGCACCTGGATTTACAAGGAAGGACATTGCTTCAACCCAGTGTTTTCCCAGGATTCAGACCTTTCTGCCAAATCCTGACACATGGAGCAGCTGGACAGGTGTCACATAGCAGGGATTAAACTGCAGTTGTTGGTTTGGCTGTTGCAGGGTGTGATTGCAGCAATGAGGGATGGCTTTGGCTTCATTAAGTGTGTGGACAGGGATGCTCGGATGTTCTTCCACTTCAGTGAGATCATGGATGGAAATCAGCTCCATATTTCCGATGAAGTAGAGTTCACCGTCGTTCCTGTAAGTGGGATTTAAACTCCCATAAAATCTCAGCAGTTAAGGAAATTATGCACAGTCTGTCTATAACCTGGTGGATTTCTTTTCCAGGATATGCTGTCTGCCCAAAGGAACCATGCCATAAGGATTAAAAAGCTCCCCAAGGGCACAGTTTCCTTCCACACCCAGTCAGAGCATCGCTTTGTGGGCACTATAGACAAAGAAGCCACTCCAGCCAAAGCCACTAGCCCAAATAAAGGCAAAGAGAAGGTAATGCTGCTCTTTTTCATTCCTGCCCTTGCAGGGTGAGGCTGCTTCTTTAAAATCTCTAGTTCAGCTGGGATTGAAGCACTGTTCATTCTGTATAGATGTGAATTACAGCTGATGAGAGCTCAGTGAAAATTAACTGC
The DNA here is from genome assembly GCF_027477595.1 of Haemorhous mexicanus. Lineage (NCBI taxonomy): Eukaryota > Metazoa > Chordata > Aves > Passeriformes > Fringillidae > Haemorhous > Haemorhous mexicanus. The sequence continues at coordinate 4,210,561 of NC_082365.1, read as the reverse complement.
TCTGAACAAGATAATAAAAGTATTGTTAATAATCATCAACAATCATATTGTTGTTGAGGATAATTTCCAGGAAATTGATTGGGAGTTTCTTTCTGCCGCTCAGTACACAAGATTCTAGATAGAATTATTTAAGTTTCCTGGGAAGCATCTCTTACTGTTTTGTTCTGCTGTTCTAAACAAGGCCAGGATACTTAAAAGTTCCAATAAATGCTTCCTGGAACTGGTGGCAATACTTCATTGCCCTTTAAAATACTGTCTGGCATCATTTAAAGCACCTTGTGGTTTTGAGCAGTTATTGTAAAACCACTGAGACTCCAATGATCAGTGCTTGAACTGTGTGTAGGTAACTGTTCCTAAAGAGACATTGCTGAATTCTGACCTCTTGTTTTCAGGAAGCTGAGGATGGAATAATTGTGTATGATGACTGTGGAGTAAAACTGACCATTCCTTACCAGGCCAAGGATGTGGAAGGATCTACTAATCCCCAGATTGGAGATAAGGTGAGAGAATTAAGGGTACTATTGGGAAATTCTGTTCTGGGCATTGTGGGTGTGAGCTTCTCTTTGCCTTTACTTGGAACAAAGGCAGGACAAGGCATCTGTGTGGTATCACCTGGAATGTTGTGTTTAAATGACTTAATCTTCTGTAAGTAAAAAATACCCTCCACCTGGTGATATATAAATGGGGAAATAGTGTCTTACTGTGTAAATGATGCTTTTTAAACAAAGAATTTTTATCACTGAGTGGACACTGCTTGTCAAGAAGAAATTAATTAGCATAGAGAATAAGATTGATATTGAAGAGGGAGAATATTCCCTCATGAGCATATTAGCCTGAGGGACAATGGAAAGGGAAAAAGCTTGGAGATCAGGAAGAGCAACAAAACCCTCAGGAGCCATTCTAGTTACTGGTTATTGTCTCTAAAAACTGAAACAAGGAGGGAAGTGAGGCACATCCCACTGTGGTTCACTGGTGAGCAGTGAAGGGGAGAGGAGGTGATCCCTATGGACAGAAAGGTTCTCATGTGTAAGGGGTGAAAAGCTGAGTGCTGGGGGCTGGCTTGTCTTGCAGGGATCCCATGTGTGATGCTGCTCCCTGGGATGTAGGAAATGTCAATGACAGATGGGGGTAGGGGAAAGCAGTGACTAGGAAATGACTTTCCTGTAGAGACTGGTGCTGCTGCAGAGCTGCACAGCTTCAAAATTTGGGGTTTTTTTTTGTCATCATGGTTTTCTTTGTATTTTTCTGTCTGATATTGAATGTTTGGTTTTCTTTGCCTCTTTCTGTCTGGTGTTGATGGCCATGTCTCCACCAGGTTGAGTTCTGTGTGTGTGAGGTGAAGAGAACCGGGCTGCAGACGGCTGTTTCTGTCAGGATGCTGGGACGCAACTACAGCTCCAAGAGGCTCTTGGGATACGTGGCAGCCCTGAAAGATAACTTTGGGTTTATTGAAACAGCCAATCATGATAAGGAGATCTTCTTCCACTACAGGTGAAGGACAGTTTTATTATTTGATTATGTGTCTGTTTGGGGGGAGTGGGAGGGTCTGGGGTTTTGTTGGATTGAGTGATGAACCCATTTGCACTTTACACACACACAGAATATATCTATATTTATATATAAGCTGAGATATCTACAATTTGATTATCATCTCTGCTGGACTGGTTCAGGCTTTACTGTTAGTCAGCAGTCCTGGTGGTCTGTGCCTCTAATTCCCAGGCCAAGAAGTCCAGTTGTGTTATGTATTGGAAATGCTTCACTTTCCTGAATGGAGGTTCCTTGTGAACTGATGAGGGATTTAAATAATTTCTGATAACTGATGTGGATGTTGGGTGAGCATCACTCCTGTCATGTAAATAAAGGAAAATTGTTTATCATTCTGTTCCTGTAGTGAATATTGTGGTGATATCGATAGCCTGGAACTTGGAGACACTGTGGAATACAGCTTGTCAAAAGGCAAAGGAAACAAAGTTAGTGCAGAGAAAGTAAACAAAACACATGCAGGTAAGGCTGTACCTGGTGTTTTCTGTCTGCAGGGCTCTTGGCACATGCTGGGGGGTAACGTTTGTTAATGATCCATTTACAATTGGAGCTGAGAGCAAGAAGATGTTCAGTGTGGGGTGGTCTTTGGTTCCCTGAAAGCTGCTGCCTGTGTTTGCAGAGAACAGACAAGCACAGGCCAACAGTTATTCTGTGGATCTTTAGTGTCCTCAGTCCTCCTCACTTGAGGGTTATAAGGAGAGGCTGAATGGCAGAACTGGCCATTTCTGCACCTGCACTAATTGTGCTGTACCTTACAGGGGGAAAGATGGCAGGAGCAGGGCACATGGGGGAGGGTATTGTGGACTTGGGGGTGGGGGGGAATGCATACTTTAAGATTATTGGATGATTAACATGAGTAGGGAATGTGGAAGAGAAAGGAAGGAAAAACTTTGATTTGCTTTTCAAGCTTCCTGACCTTAAGTTTCTTGAGAAAAATTTTTCTACTTCCATGTATGGTATGTCAGTGTGATTTTGATTCGTTGTCATCTAGTGCAAAATGTTGACTCCTGGTCAATCTGAATCACTTATTTAAATCAATTTTAAAATAAACTATGATTAAAACATCCCCTTCCTCTATTCCCTGTCTCTTTTCAGTGAATGGTATCACTGAAGAAGCTGATCCAACTGTTTACTCTGGTAAAGTAATTCGTCCCTTGAGGAGTGTAGATCCCACACAGACAGAGTACCAGGGCATGATTGAAGTCATGGAGGATGGTAAGATTGGTTCCTTTTAATTAAGTGTTCTTTACACGAGGGCACAAGTTGAATGCACTGTAAAAAGAGTTGTTGAGGATTTTATTCACACTACAAACTGTATCCACACAGCTAAGCTGATTTGTAATATTGGAAATCTGACATCAGGTGGCAAAGGCCTTGAGTTTTGTCTCCTGCTTCTCCCCCTAGGTGAGATGAAAGGAGAGGTCTATCCCTTTGGAATTGTTGGCATGGCAAACAAAGGTGACTGTCTGCAGAAGGGGGAGACAGTAAAGTTCCAGCTGTGTGTGCTGGGTCAGAACGGGCAGACGATGGCTGTGAACATCACCCCCTTCCGCAGGGCCACCGTGGAGTGCGTCAAGGACCAGGTGAGTGACTCTGGCACCAGGGCATGGGGATGGGAAATCACTGCTCCAGCTGGCACAGAGCAGCTCAGAACCACTTCAGCACTGGAACTCAGGCAGCTGTGCCCAAACAGATTGCTCAGAACTCCAGCTCTAGGGAACTGGTGTGGTAACCCAGGTCATGGCAGACCCTGGTGTGACTTGAGTAAAGGTGGGCTCGGAGCCTGGTTCAGTGCTGAAACATCAGAACTGCTGGGCAGCAGATAATTCTGAAGATTTGGCTTTGAGATGTCCTAGAGATTGCTCTAACTGGCTTCTGCTGCACAGAGCATTTAAAAAGTGTTCAGAAAAACAAACAAAACATGCACGTACTTTGCTTCTGGAAGAAGCTTCTTGACAGCATTAAGCTGTCAGTGATTACAGCTCATCCGAAATGCAAAGGCTGATCTTTGCCCTCGTTGCATCTTGACATGATTAAAAAGTTAAATGCTGCAAATGCTGTCTTTACAGATACCGTGCAGCACTAATCTCCAGTCATTTATGGAGAGGCTGGATGAGTATTCCTGGCTTATACATGAGTAGAATGGAAAACAGAAGCAAATGGCTTCTTATCCCAGTGACAGGCCAAAAATTGAGTGATTGCTGCTGTGTAACTTCAGGGTGGAGTCTCAGAGCTTGAGGCACTGCTCTTCTCTGTTTAATACAGAGGACTACCAGGTTAATAGTGCCAGGACTTGGGGGCAGTTTTCAGAACTTGTTCTATAGACTTCAGGATTTAAATGTGACTTTACAGTGCCAGGAAGAGTGCCTGGATTTCCAGAAGTGTTGTTTCCAGACAGAATGTTCTGATCACTGCAGAAATTGCATTTCCACTTCTATTAGGCAGCACAGTTTTGAAGTTTTATTTAAAAGTAGTTAAACTACAGTGATAAATAAGTTACTGCATTTGTCTGGATGCAGAGCAAATCAATAACCTTGTGATGTATTGCTTTTCAGTTTGGTTTCATTAACTATGAAGTTGGTGACAGCAAAAAGCTCTTCTTCCATGTTAAAGAAGTCCAGGATGGTGTGGAGCTCCAGGCTGGGGATGAAGTGGAGTTCTCCGTAATCCTGAACCAGCGCACAGGAAAATGCAGTGCCTGCAACGTGTGGCGTGTCTGGTGAGGCTCTGGGATGGAAGGGAGTGACCCTGGCACAGTGTCTGCATCCCAGCAGAGCCCTGCAGCCTGGGTCTGCCTGAGCTGGATGTTCCTGCAGCAGGAGCTCTGGGTTCCAGCTGCCTCCGGGGAGAGCTGCACCTGAGAGCTCCCAGTTCTTCCAGGGGATCCAGTGCAGGCAGCAGCAGCACTCCCAGCTCTTTCTAATTACAGATGGCTTGTTCCCTTTTTAACCTATTCTTAAACTCCCCCTGTAGCAGGAATTTGGATACCAGCTTGCAAGTGTAAGTTAATGATAAGGAAACTGATGGCTTTCCTGTGTGGATGCTGGCCTCTGGCCAGCACACTCCACAGTGCTGCCATCTCTTTCTTGAAGAGCAGCTTTAATTTTTAAATAGCTCATTTTTTAGAGAACCTTCTTTTTGGCATGGCATTTTTTACAAGTGATGGGTTTGGGGTTTTTTTAACTACATACACACTTGAAGAAGACTGCATGATTTGTATTTTGTTTAAGCTTGAGATAACTCTTCAGTAGTAACAAAAAGCTAATGTTTTTGTCTCAAAATTAGGTGTTCTCATCATCTTCAGAGATGTTAATGATCAGCCATGACATGCTGGCAACTTGCAAGCCTTTATTATTGCAGTTTAATCACAGAATGGATTGAGTTGGGTTGGAAGGGAACCTAAAAAACCATCTCATTCCACCCCTGCAATGGGCAGGGACACCTGCCCCTATCCCAGGTTGCTCCAAGCTCCATCCAGCCTGGCCTTGGAGATTTCCAGGGATGAGGCAGCCACAGCTTTTCTGGGCAATAGAAATGTAGTAAACACTGGTTAGGTGTGCATGAGAGTAAATACAAGACCTCTGCTCCCTAGAGAGCACCCTCTAGAGATCACTGAGTCCTGCTAGTGCAGAGTCCTGTGTGGACAGCAAGGTTTGGGGCAGGGCCAGGCCATCAGCTGAGTCTGCTGTCACACAGCATCGATCCTGTACAATAAACGACTGTGCTCAAGGCCTGGCAAACCTGGGGTGCCTTGCCCAGCCCGGGGTGACCCTGCCCTGTGTGTGCTCTCTTGCAGCGAAGGCGCCAAGGCCGTGGCAGCTCCGCGTCCCGACAGACTCGTGAACCGCCTAAAGAGCATCAACCTGGACGATGCCAACGCCCCGCGGCTCACGGTGCTGCGCCAGCCCCGGGGCCCCGACAACTCAAAGGTACTCACACAGGGCAGGGCCCTGCAGGGCCTCCTGCCCAGGGGAGCACACCCTGCTGCCTCTGTCGGGGGCCTGAGCTCTGTCTGCTGCTGTTCTGTACAGAGCTGTGCTGTGGGAGGGTGCCCTGCGCCCTGTGTCACTGCTGTGCCCTGTGTCAGTGCTGTGTGCTGTGCCCTGTGTCACTGCTGTGCCCTGTGCCCTGTGTCAGTGCCCTGTGTCAGTGAGCTGTGAGCTGTGTCAGTGCTGTGAGCTGTGTCTGTGCCCTGTGTCAGTGCTGTGCCCTGTGTCAGTGCTGTGCCCTGTGCCCTGTGTCAGTGCTGTGCCCTGTGTTGTGCCCTGTGCCAGTGCTGTGCCCTGTGCTTTCAGAAGAGCACATGGGAGAGAAGCAACCCACTGCTGCCTGAGTTGGAGCCTTTCTGTCATGGTTTGTCTTGGCTGTTATAGTTTGCTCTTCATTTATAAACCTCAGCAGTAGCAAGTGAAGTCCATTTACCTTTACATGGCTTTCACACAACGTTCTGCCGCTTCTTGATGAGCAGGAGGAAAGTGTTTGGAATCACTGTTGTGTTTGGACTACAAAGAACCCCCCAGAGAACCTGTTTTGTTACTGTCTCTGTTTCTGAAGACAAACATGACTAATTAGAAGGGAGCTGCTTGGGTGGAACAGACCAGGCTCTGCCTCAAAGCCCAGTGGCAGTGCCAGGTTCATGGCTGGATTTGATGATTTTTAAAGACCTTTTCCTAAAGGAATGTGCTTCCTGTTGATGGAGTGACAAAACTATCCTTTGTCTCCTTAAAAAGGGTAAAAGCCCAGAAGGTTCTTTCTACAATTAGCAAAAAAGACACCTCATAGGGCCTGGGGAACTTCACCTCAAACTTAAGGATAGCCAATTGGACAGGAGCCAAATTGCCTAAGCAAAAAAAGAAGAGCACAAAGAAATTAATCGCTTTTGTGAGGTATTTTACCAGGAGCAAGAACTTCTTGTACCAGGCTTGGTTTTTCTCTGTAAAGAGTTTTGTTATTTTGCCTTTTAATAAAACTTTTCTGTTTCCAACACTGCCACAGAAGCCATCCTGCTGACTTTATGCCTTCTAAGGTAGCTGAGCTATCTCAGGTGTGAAGTAGATCTCCAAGAGATCTTAAGACCTGGCTTGAGGAGACCCTTCTATCATTTTCCAGCCTAAATGACTTCATGATTACGTGATGCTGGAGCTAAAAGTGTGTTTTGTTTTCCTTGCAGGGATTTGGTGCAGAGAGAAAGATCCGCCAGGCTGGTGTTATAGACTGATCCCAACCCCACGGCGACGTTGGGCCGTGCGGTGGGGCTGCCGAAGGGTACTGAATATCTCCCTGTTCACCCCTTCCTCCAAATTCTCAGAAGCTATTCCACCAGTTTTAA